>NC_089505.1:80728439-80873439 GCF_036850995.1 Saccopteryx leptura
AGGAGCTGGTGGCTCAGAGATGTGGAGAAAGATGAGGAGAAATAGTCTTTGCGGGGGGCAGGGTGACTCTGGACAGGAGGGGGCGGGGAGGAAGAGCCCCAGAAGTTAGGACCAGGCGTCTCTCCTGTGCTCCCCTGGTCCCTGAGTCCAGGGAGCTGGAACCTGAGGTTTAAGAGACAGTAAGTAGATGGGTGGCTGATATAGGAAGGCAGAGAGTGGGTGGGCGGGGGGACTTTCTCCGCACCCCCCCTTAAGGGCTCAATTAGCACATAGTTGCCCCTGGGATATGGGGCAGTGTGGCCGAGGTGGTGTGGCAGGGAAAAGCGCCTAGAGATTGCCAATTAAGGTGACAAAGGCCTGGGCGGCAGGGACGGGAGGCCAGGAGCTGAGTCAACTGCTGCACTTAGTGTTGAGGACCCTTAATTGGAGGAGGGGGGAGCGGTGGGAGGCTTGGGCGCTTGCTAGTAGGGGAGCGGAGACAGCACGAGAGCCTTGGCTGCCCACCCACCTCCAGATGCAACTGCCCTGCCTTCCTTCCCTCCCTCTGCTCCCGGCCCAGCATTCTGGGGAAACTGAGGTTCAGAAAGGGGCTTGTCGTGCCCCAGGTTTCCAGCTAGAGGACAAATTGGCTTCTAGAGCTTGGACCCCTCGAAGCCTGCATTGCACGCCCACGTGCAGAGCCAGGGAGCAGGGGAGCAGGAAGGGGGCACCTGCAGGCTGGGCCTGTTGACTCAGGTGGGTGACACGGTGGGAGGAGGCTGTTTGGGGTGCAGCCTGGCTGAGGCTGAAGGGTGGGAGGAGGTAACACAGGCACGGTTTTCCCGAAGGCATTGTGCGGAGGGACTGTTGGGGGGGGGAGCTGGTGTTTGGGGAGGCAGAGAGGGCTGGGGCAGGCCGGAGGAGGGGCTGGCAGGCTCCTGAGGCTTCTGGTAAGGTACCAAAGAATGGAAAAATTAATATTAATAGTTTAGGAGAAAGAGTCAGGTTTCTTGCCCTCTCCTTTCTGTAGAGAGTGAGGGGAGAGGAATGTGGGAGTTTCCTGGCTTGCAGAGATATGCTGTGTAGGAAACCCCCCCTTTTTTACTAGGAAGCTTAAAGGGCATTTTATAATTTAGGCTAAGCATACAGAGAGATTTTTAAAATGATTTTTTTTATACTTGTATGTGATTTACACAAAGTCAGGATGGCCGATAGCATTGTATTGTAAATGAAGAGGAGAAAGGAGACTTGGATTCCCTCCCTTTCCACTCCCCTTCTCAGTCAGATAACCAGGGCCATCTCCTCCACTTGAGAAGCTGGGGCACTGCTCCATTGCAACCGGAGCCATTCTAGCGCCTGAGGCGAAGGCCATGGATCCATCCTCAGTGCCCGGGCCAACTCTGCTCCAATGGAGCCTTGGCTGCAGGAGGGAAAGAGAAAGAGACAGGAGAGGAGGAAGGGTAGAGAAGCAGATGGGAGCTTCTCCTGTGTGCCCTGGCTGGGAATCGAACCCAGGACTTCCACATACTTGGCCGATGCTCTACTGCTGAGCCAACTGGCCAGGGCCAATATATTTTTAAAATTTTATAGCATTCTGTGTTTCATTGTGGCGATGACGTGTTCACAGCTGGCAGCTCTCACTTCCGAAGGAGCCCTCACCACTCCCAACTTCTCCTCCCAGCCAGAGGTGGTTTTCCACCATCGTCTTTTATAACACGCTGCTGCTAATTTTATCAGGGGACCATTGGGGGGGGGGGAGAATATTTATAGTGAGCATACTTGGAAATATTACCCGTTAATAGTTAATAACCAGAAAAATACAAAAATAAAATAAAAAATATATCCCGGTCCTACTACTTGGAGACCTCATGTCCGATCTAAGCCTCAGTGACCTCAAAGGTCAAGCTGGGATAAGGAGGTCGCACAGGGGGAACTGTCCACGCCCATGCAGCAGGTGAGCGGCTAAGCAGAGGTAAGAGTCTTGTCAGCAGGGTCCCTGGGACCACCTCCTTGTGATCAGGGTCAGTCCTGTGGCGGCAGCCCCCAGAGCCAGCAGCAGGCAGCCAGGGACGTTGCCAGAAGTCCAGTTACCTGTGTGCTTGTGTGAGCAGCAAAGGGCAGTGAGGTCAGCAGCTCTAGGTTGACCAGATGTCTGGGGTCACCCTCCCTTGCCCAGTACCAGGAATGTCACTTCAGAGGACAGGGCAGCTGTGGGCACCGGCTGTGGGGTGTTGGTGTGTCAGACATCTGTGTCAGGGACATCATAGGCCTTGCCCATCTGTCCAGTTGCCTCCAGGGTTCTCCTGCCCCTCATCTCCTGGACTCTGCCTCTCGGCCTCTCTGATCACCACCGTCTGCGGTCCCTCCTCCCTGCTCTTTTGTTCCTTCCAGGGAGTCCTGTCCTCTTCACTGTCTCACTGATCACACCTCTCACCCTCGTGTGCCCCTCTGACTTTGAATGCATCTGTCTCTTGGCCTCTCTTTCTATTCCATCTCTTTGTCTTGGCCTGGGCAGGTCGTGCGTGTATGTGTGCGTGTGCGTGCGTGTGCATGTGTGCTGGGTTTCCTGTCCTGGTGCTCTCAGGCTGGGAAGGGAAGGTCCCTGGTCCCTTGCAAAGGGCTGGTGGGAAAAAACCCTGGGGTCTGTGAAGGATTGGAGGCCAGGCCCTGCACGGCATGGCTCCAGGGCCTGCTCACACCCACCAGCAGGATTGGAAGGGGCAGTATCTACTGGCCACCTCTGTGCCTCTGTCTGCCAGGCCAGGTCTGGCACCCAATCCTGTGCCACTGGCCCTGCAGGCTCTGACCTGGGACGCTCCACCAGGGGGCGCCAACGCCCCGGGCTAGCGCTGGGAGGCCCCGCGCAGCAGTTTTTGGCCGCACTTTGGGTCCTTCTCCTCCGATCTCCCGTCTCCGATCTCCGGGGCTGTTAATAATCACCAGCAGCTTGGGCCGCCCTCATCTGGTATTTGTAGAGGAACTGCCTTTGCAGGTAGTGGAAGCTATTCATTCACAGGCTCCTTTCTCGTATCCTAGTCCTCGCAAAGGGTGTGTGTGGGGGGGGACAGTCATTCAACAAACATTTCCCCGAGCACCTATTGTGTGCAGAAACTGAGGGTGCAGCTGTGAGCAAGATAAGTCCTGCCTGTCCCTACAGGACTCTGGGAAGGATGTGAAGATGCTGAGACTGCAGAGTAGTTGGCAGGCTGGGTGTGGGAGGGGGCGCTGTTTCAAATGCAGAAGCCCTCTCTCTGAGGAAGTGACCATTGTCTTGCAACCTGAGCGCCAGAGAACGTAGCCAGGAGCCTCCCTGGCAGAGGGCACTGTGGGTGCAAAGGTCCTGAGGCAGGAGCAAGCTTGACTGGAGTGAGAGAAGGAGCCATGAGAAAAGGTGAGGGCAGAGAAGCGAACAGGGGCCAGAGCCACAGAGCTCTGTAGGCCAGCTAGGAGGTGAGTGTTGAGGGCAAGAGGAAAGGGGAGCCTGACCAGGCAGTGGTGCAGTGGATTGAGTGTCAGCTTGGGACGCTGAGGACCCAGGTTCGAAACCCTGAGGTTGCTGGCTTGAGCGCGGGGTCAGTGGCTTGAGCATGGGATCATCAACATGACCCCGTGGTTGCTGGCTTGAGCCCGAAGGTCTCTGGCTTGAGCCCAAGGTCGCTGGCTTGAGCAAGGGGTCACTGGCTTTGCTGTAGCCCCCTGATCAAAACACATATGAGAAAGCAATGAATGAACAACTAAGGAGTTACAAGGAAGAATTGATGCTTCTCATCTCTCTCCATCCTGTCTGTCCCTGTTTGTTCCCCCTACCTCGGTAAAAGTAAAAAAAAAAAAAAAAAAAGGGAGTGAACGGGAGCCATGGAGGGTGTGGGGCAGAGGAAGGGCCTAGACTTTGGACTCTGCCCCCAGCCTCCTTTACAGACTCCACAGTACTGTACCTGGAATGGAAGACCCCACCCCCACCACCAAATCCCCTTCCACTCTGAGGGCGGGACCCAGACAAGGCTCCTCCCTCCCTGCCTCCACCCGGCTCTGGTCTGCTACATCTCTCACCCAGTTCTGGGAGGACTTTGTTTCCATAAAATGCACTGTCAAAACGTACAGACAGATGGCAGATTCCTGTTGTCCCCAACTTAGACTTCAGAGGGGACAATTCTGTCGCATTTGCTTCACATCTTTCCTTCTGAGACGGAATGTGACTGCATTGGGAGATAAGGTCTTTAAAGGGATCACTAAGGTGAAATGAGGTTGTGAGGGTGGGACCTGGTCCAGTCTCAAGGGTGTCCTGAGAAGGGGAGATTAGAACACAGCCACACACCGAGGGGCAGCCACGCAAGAACACGCAGAAGACGGCCGTGTCCACAGCAAGAACAGAGGCCTCAGAAGGAACCCACCCCGCTGGCACCGTGAACTTGGATTTCCAGTGTCCAGAAATGAGAGAGAATAAATGCTTGTTGTTTAAGCCCCCCCAGCCTGGGGCACATTGTTATGGCTGCCTGCGCAGCTAACACAAGAACTGTACCACCCTGGCCGGTTGGCTCAGCGGTAGAGTGTAGGCCCAGCGTGCGGATGTCCCGGGTTAAATTCCTAGCCAGGGCACACAGGAGAAGCACCCATCTGCTTCTCCATCCCTCCCCCTCTCCTTTCTATCTCTCTCTTCCCCTCCTACAGCCTGGGCTCCATTGGAGCAAAGTTGGCCCGGGCGCTGAGGATGGCTCCATGGCCTCTGCCTCAGGTGCTAGAATGGCTCCAGCTACAGCGGAGCAACGCCTCAGCTGGGCAGAGTATTGTCCCCTGATAGGCATGCCGGGTGGACCCCGGTCGATGCATGCGGGAGTCTGTCTCTCTACTTCCCGGCTTCTTACTTGGGAAAAATACAAAAGAAGAAGAAGAAGGAGGAGGAGGAGGAGGAGGAGGAGGAAGAAGCAGCAGCATACCAGTCATTCTGGGTAACAGATGACCACAAACGCAATGGCTTAAGGCAACATACGCTGATTCTCTCACACTTCTTGTGGGTTGGGAGTCCAGGCACCTCTCTGTTCAGGGCCTCACAGGCTGCAGCAAAACGCTGGCTGGGGCCCCCTTCCAAGGTCACGTGGCAGAACTCATGTCCTTGTGTCTTGGAACCCATGGAGGCTGTCTTCAAGGCCACTGGGAGAAACATTGATGCTTCTCATCTTTGCCCTCTAGGACTAATTTTATTTATTTATTTATTTATTTAGTGAGAGAGAGAGAAAGAGAGAGACAGGGAGGGAGAGAGATAAGAAGCATCAATTCTTTGTTGTGGCACCTTAGTTGTTCATTGATTGCTTCCTCATACGTGCCTTGACAGGGAGGTAGGGGGGTGGGTGGGGGCTCCAGCCAAGCCAGTGATGCCTTGCTCAAGCCAGAGACCTTGGGCTTCAAGTCAACGACCTCTGGGCTCAAGCCAGCGACCTCGGGGTTTTGAATCTGCGTCTCAAGCAAATGTTCTATTCACTGCACTAGGCCTAATTTTAAAGAGGTTACCTGATTAGATTGGGCCCACCCAGGAAATCTTCCTGTATCAGTCAGGGTTCTCCAGAGAAACAGAATGAGTAGAATCTGTATGTCTCTATATCTATATTTCTCTATCTACAGAGGAAGAGAGAGGTGTTATAGATATTACATTATATGTATAAATAGATCTGTTATACAGCATTGGCTCATGTGATTATGGAGAAGTCCTATGCCAAGTCCTAAGACTCAAGACAGCCAGGGCTGTAGTTGCAAGGTCCGAGAACCAGAGAGCCAGTGGTCTGAAGGCCTGAGCCCTTAGGTACACCACAGGCAGGCAACAATCAACGGCCCCACTTGAGTAGTCAGTCAGAGAGCAAATTCCACCTTCTCCCACCTCTCTGTTTTGCTCCACAGATTGGATGAGGCCCCCCCACAGTGGTGCCTTACCCAGTTCACCAATTCAAATGCTAAAATAAACTCAGAAACACTTTGTTGACACCCTTAGAAATTTTGTTTGTTTGTTTGTTTGTGACAGAGACAGAGAGAGGGACAGGCAGACAGGAAGAGAGAGAGATGAGAGGCATCAATTTCTTGTTGTTCATGGATTGCTTTCTCATATATGCCTTAACCGGGGGTATACAGCAGAGCGAGTGACCCCTTGCTCGAGCCAGTGACCTTAGGTTCAAGCCAGCAACCTTTGGGCTCAATCCAGTGACCCTGTGCTCAAGCTGGCAACCTCAGGGTTTCGAACCTGGGTCCTCCACGTCCCAGTCCTATGCTCTATCCACTCCGCCACCGCTGGTCAGGCTGTTTGTTTGTTTGTTTTTTATTTTTTATTTATTGATCTCAGTGAGAGAGGAAGGGGGAGAGAGAGGGAGAGAGAGAGAGAGAGAGAGAGAGAGGGGAACATCAGTCTATTCCTCTATGTCCCCTGATTGGGAATTGACCCAGCAACCTCTGCACCTCAGGACAATGCTCTAACCAAACCCAACTCTCCATCCAGAGCCCCAGAAATCGTGTTTCACCAGAACACTGGCCATCCTGTGGCCCAGTCAAGGTGACACATAAAATGAATCATTACACTTCTTTTTGATCAACTCAAGGTCAATTGAGTAAGAGCCTTGACTTCAAGTGCCAAAATTCCGTCACCTGTGTCAGGTAACATAACCTGACCCAGGAGGAATGGCCATTGTATCCAAGGCCTGCCCATCTAGCCAAAGGGCAGGCACTTGTTATACAAGGACACAGCCTACTGGGGGGCATCATAGAAGGTGGCTGCCTCTGGACGAGAGGATGATTTAGAGTGTATCCATCCAGGTCCATGTTTTTGTACTTAAAACAGAGGGGTCTGTGTTCCCTGTGCACTGTGCTCCCCGGGGAAGTCTGGCTCCCCCCAGGGGTGGGGTGTCTCCCCTGGCTCTGTGCCCCAGACAGCTCCACGTGCTCATGACAATGACTATGAGACCCACCATGTCAGCCTAGGATGGGGGACAGCTCTGGAGTACGATACCCTCCCACTGACATCACTTCCTGGCTCTGTGACTGATGGAGAGATTTCGGAGAGCCTTTGTTTACCCTCAGTGAACTGAGGATCACACACCCCTTCCATGTCGAGAGAGGCTAGGCAGCCCAAGTTGGGGCACCCCCACAGGAACCCTGTTGGGGGCAGGGGTGCAGGCCAGTCCCCTTGACTCCCTCCCACTGGAGTGGCTGGTGGCGTGACCCAAGACTCCTCTTGCCCCCGTTCACACTTGTGTAAAGCACACCCCTGTGTTCTCTGTTCCTCTTGTGCAGGAAGGAATCTTTTATTTTCAGTCTCTGGTTCTAGGCCTCCTGTCTTTGCCCTACACACTTCCTCTGGCTGGGCGCACGTCTTGCCACGGCCTCTAATCCTCTCTTCTCTGGTGACTGCAGGCTGTGCCCTCACCAAGGCAACAGAGTGGCCAAAACCAGACTCAAATGTCCACTGCAGAGAGAAGGGAATGGGTTGGTGGTTGTGGTGGTGGGGGGCAGGGTTCAAGTACCTAGAAGCCAGGAGCATGGGTGGGGGTATGTGAGTGGGACCTACTCACCCTGTGTGCAGGGCACACAATATGGTCATGGCCAGCCCCTTGGAACTGGATGGTCCCAGAACCTGGGGACACATCATGGGTGCGGTGTGGGGGGCGGCTAAGACACGTGGCCTGACAAGGGCATCATAACAAGTAAAGGTGCAGGGACCCTCTGCTCTCCTACCTCCCCTGTACCATTTGGTACAGGCAGGCAAACAGGAGCTAGCTGGGGCTTTCCTCACTACTTTGGGGTCCCCGTAGCCTGAGGCAAGGGGTGGGTGTGGGCTCTGTACCTCTGGCACACAGATGAACACAACCACCTGGGAAGGAAGCACATTCCACATCCATGCCCCCGTCGGGCATGGGCTCCTCCCTCCATCTGGGAGCCAAGGTTAGGGGGCGGGCCTGGTGTGTTGGGCAGCCCCAGATGTAAGTGGGGTAGGAGGGGAAGGGGCTACTTCCCGGCTCTACCTCTGGCGCCTGCTCCTTCTCCTCCTATCTTCCATTCTCCACCTCCTTTCTGGTGAGGGAGGTAGAAACTGAAGGGAAAGGAATGTTTTGGGTCGAGCTGGCAGCCAAGGGTTTTTAAAGGCACGAAGTCACGGGGCCTTCGTCAAGACCAGGCAGGAACAGGTCCAGATCAGCTCAGGTCAGGTCAGGACGGAGTTCTCCACTTCCCTGCGGGGCTTGGGGAACTGAGGCTGTGAAAACGCCCCCATTCAGCCAAGAGTACTGCCTGCTCCTGACCAGGCCCCATGCTGGTTGTTGGGGACACTCAGGTGGTAGAGACAGACCTGTCCCTGCTGTCATGGAACATGGATGTTCCATGCTTCGGGGGCTTCCCAGTAGCGGTTGAGAAGTGATGGACGAGGAGTAGGAGAGGGATTTCTGTTCTAAGAAACCGCATGTAGACTGGCCCTTTGGCTGCAGGGGAAGGACTTGGAGCGGTGCTTGTCATCAGGGGACATGCGGCCATGTCTGGAGACAGATGTCACAAGGTGTAGGGCTGGGGAGCTGGGCAGAGACGGGGTGCCACTGGTCCTTCTGGATGGAGGCCAAGAATCCTGCTGACCACCCTATAGGGCACAGGACAACCCCCATAGCAAAGGCTGTCATCAAGCCTAATGTCACTAATGTCATGATGGAGAAACCCTGTGATGCATAACCCGCAAAAACATCGGTGTGACTGGCAGGCCGAGGCTGGTGGGGACTGAGCTTGGAAAGCAGGGAGAAGTCTTGGTCCTGGGACTCTGCAGGGTCCACTTTCCTACACAATCGGCACACGTGCACACAGCAGGAGGCCCGAAACCGCGAGCACGTGTGACCTCTGCAGATGGCAGTCCCTGCGCTTGTTTCAAGTCTGGGAGAGAGAGCACCCAGGACGTGTGCGTGGGGGACCAGGCCATGAGTGACCACACCCTGGTGGTCGAGGTCTGTTCGAACCACACCGTCAAGGAAGGGCTGTCTCACAGACGCGAGAATCAAAACTAATAAAGGGGAACGCGCGACCCCGCATCTAGAACCAACTTTTGCCAGCTTTGGGCTGACCCCTACGACCGCCACCAGGACAGGGCAGTTGGGATCAGGGGAGAACTACAACTACCAGGATTCCTTGCACCCCGGAAGCCCAGGGAAGAGCCGCGACGGCAGGAAGCCAATGGGAAGCGCGGGGGGCGAGGCTTCGGCGCACGTGGCGTCCTGACGCACCAACGGCGACGTCGGGGTTTGTGTGCGCGAGTGGCCGCTGGTAAAGGTTGGGTGCCTCGCGCTGGGGGCCGTTGGGAGGGAACGCGCCCCCGCCCCCCCCTCCCCGGCCCCCACTCCTGCACCACCGCCGTAGGGGCCTAGCCTTCCCGTCGGCCCCTGGGGGAAAGCTCTGGGTCTCCGCTCGTTCCCCGGGTCGGGGCCGCAGGTGAGAGAACGAGGGGGGGGACCGGCGGGCGGAGCCGTTGGGGAAGCGGCGAGCGTGTAACCGGAAGGGATGTCTTAAAGGGATGGGCAATATTCGCCTCCGACTTTTATCGGCCGGGCCGGCTCCGCCCTCTTTAAGGGCAAGGGGCTGCTCTTAAAGGGACGGGGCAGGTTTGGCAGTATGCGGGACCTTCCGGCTTTCACCCCCCACCCCCCACCCCACCTAAGAGTGGGTTATCTCTTTAAAGGCTGGTGACAGTGTCCAGATGTTTACAGAAAAAGCTTATGAAATCCAGGTGGCTTCAAAGCAGTCCCTAGTTTAGCTCAACCAAGGTGGAGCTGGGGTTCCTCTTAAAAGGGGAAGTCCGGTCTGATGGAAGGGTGTGGTCCGTCCTTTTGGAACGGGTGCTCTTTACTGGACAAGTCGGGCTCCCGGCTCTTCTAGAGCAGGATGTCTCTTCCTTAAGGCATTCCCCGGCTTTTCTGAAAGACACGAGCAAGCTTCCTGGAATAACTGTCTCTTGAAAGGACTTGCTGATTATATTTTAAAGAGGACTTATGCATCTCTTTAAAGGAAATTTTATGACTTGTCCAAACCGGATGCCCGCACTTTGTTCAAAGCAGGATACGTTTACTGAGTATGCTCTGTGCCAGGAGAATATTCTCGGTGCTGGGATGCAACAGTGTGAATAAGATGTTGCTGAGATCTAGCGGGTAGGGGCCATAGGATGCTGATACACACCCTATAGTGCGTGATATAGCTCCCTGGACACTGGTCCAGCCCCAGATCGCAACAGTGCTGAGACTGGGCAAGCCTACCTAGGAAGTAGTTAGACGGTTATAAACACTATGGAGAAAACATAAAGGCCATGAGGGGAGTCGGAGGAGGACTGATTGCCAGGTCTAAGATGGGAAGGAGTAGGTATTTACAGCAGTTTTGAGCTGCTTTGCCACAAAGGGGGCAAAGGGGTGAAGAGAAATGAGGCAGTAGCTGGAGGGGTAGGTGGGATGAAGGCTTTTTGTTTGTTTGAAAGATGGGAGACACAACTTATGGATACACTGGTGGGAGTGATCCAGGAGATGAGAAAACATTGATGTAGGTGGGGATTCAGGGTCCACAGCCTCAGAGACCAGCAGCGGAGAGGGGACAGTGTGGGTTCCTCAGGCTCAGCACCAGTGGCATTTGGACTGGATCCCTCTGCCCTGGGACACTATCCATGTGGAGCAGCACGCTGGCTCTCCCTCCTGGATGCCAGGAGCACCTGCTCCTCCATCCAGCAGCCTCACAACCAGAACAGTCTTCAGGCATTGTCCACTGTCCCCCTAGGACAGAGGTGCTGTGTCTGGGGGTTCCCAGCTGCCCCCATTGAGAACCACTGGTGTAGTGATTGGAACGTGGTAACGTTCCCTTTTGATGGCTTTTATTTTTTCTCAATGCGAAGAGCAATGGTGGGGTCTCCTGCTGAGAGCAGGAGGAAGGGGAAGGAGAGAGGTCTGAAGGGAAAAGAAACATGCAGGTATCAGCTGGGGTGGTGGTGGGGGGGGATGGACCAGCGGAATGCAGATCAGGGGCCAGTGGCGTGGAGCTCTGCAGTCCATGGGCAGGAATTTAAAGGGAGACTCAAGCCTAGCAGTTCCTGCTGGGTAGTGGGAAGTGAGGAGTCAGTTGTGGGTGGAGGGTACACATAGCCAACAAGGTCAGCGCACCAGAGAGCTAGTGTAGTTTAGGGAATTTTGGTCAGGGTACCCAGAGAGAGCAGGCAGACAGGGCGAGCAGTGGCGGAGAGTGGGGAGCTCACAGAGGCTTGAGTTACTGTAAAGGTATTGAGGGTCTCGCATTGGTTGCAGGTGTTGAGCCAGGGGCAGTATGCATCCTTTTAGGGAGAGGGGTTAGGGGTCTGAACCCAGGGTGCGGAAAAGACCCTGGCCTTCTGCAAGGACACTACCCATCTTCAGAGCACAGCCTTACAGGGCGGCCCAGCCTTCTCAGGCCTTTCCAGAGTCCTGGAGGAGATGGCTGACTTCCGAAGGCTGGGAACCCGCTTGTCCCAGTTTACTGGAAGTTTAACACCGGAAGTCTTATATCCTGCGGCAAATCTGGGCCACGAGGGGCTCTAATCCTGACCCCGGCATCTGCCCTTAGGATGGGCTGGAGAGATGTGCCTGCGTCTGACTAGGCAGCCCACAGGTTTGGGGTTGTGATGACTTATGTGCGGGTGGACGGGGGAGCCGCCCTCCCCTGACCCAGAATTCCCCCCCAGGTGTGATGGTCGGCTCCCACGGTGACATGGCGCCGGCCTCCACCGCGGAGGGCTCCGGGGAGAAGCCGGGCCCCGCGGCCCCGGCCCCGGCCGCCCAGTACGAGTGTGGGGAGTGCGGCAAGTCGTTTCGCTGGTCCTCCCGGCTCCTGCACCACCAGCGCACGCATACAGGCGAGCGGCCCTACAAGTGCCCCGATTGCCCCAAGGCCTTCAAGGGCTCGTCAGCCCTGCTTTACCACCAGCGGGGCCACACGGGCGAGCGGCCCTACCAGTGTCCCGACTGCCCCAAGGCCTTCAAGCGCTCATCGCTGTTGCAGATCCACCGCAGCGTGCACACGGGCCTGCGGGCCTTCACCTGTGGCCAGTGCGGCCTGGCCTTCAAGTGGTCGTCGCACTACCAGTACCACCTCCGCCAGCACACGGGTGAGCGGCCCTACCCATGCCCGGACTGCCCCAAGGCCTTCAAGAACTCGTCCAGCCTGCGGCGCCACCGCCACGTGCACACGGGGGAGCGGCCCTACTCCTGTGGCGTCTGCGGCAAGAGCTTCACCCAGAGCACCAACCTGCGGCAGCACCAGCGCGTGCACACGGGCGAGCGGCCCTTCCGCTGCGCGCTCTGCGCCAAGACCTTCACGCATTCGTCCAACCTCCTGCTGCACCAGCGCACGCACTCGGCCGCCCCCCCGGCCCCCGGCCCACCGGCTCCCGGCCCACCACTGCCGCCGCGGGAGCCAGCCAAAGTCTTCCCTGACGCCTACCTGCACGCCCCCAGCCCGCCAGGGCCGCCCCAGCCCGCGCCCCTGCCCGTAGTGCCCGAGCTCTTCCTGGCAGCGGCCGAGACCACGGTGGAGCTGGTGTACCGCTGTGACAGCTGCGAGCTGGGCTTCGGCAGTGAGGAGCTGCTGCTGGAGCACCAGCCCTGCCCGGGACCTGAGGTGGTGCCCGCGCCACAGGAGGACCCCCCAGAGCCGTCCAAGGCCCCCGCCCCGGCTCCCGCCCTGCAGCCCACTCCTGCCACCACCGCCCCCAGCTTTGCCTGCCTGCCCTGCGGGAAGTCCTTCCGGACGGTGGCCGGTCTCTCCCGCCACCAGCACAGCCATGGGGCAGCCGTTGGGCAGGCGTTCCGCTGCGGCAGCTGCGATGGCGCCTTCCCCCAGCTGGCCAGCCTCCTGGCGCATCAGCAGTGCCATGTGGAGGAGGCGGCGGCCGGGCGCCCGCCCCCGCAAGCCGAAGCCGCTGAGGTCACCTGCCCGCAAGAGCCGCCGGCCCCTGCTGCTCCCGCCCCGCAGCCACCCGTTCCCGCGCCCACCTCTGCAGAGCGACCCTACAAGTGCGCGGAGTGCGGCAAGGCCTTCAAGGGCTCCTCAGGGCTACGCTACCACCTGCGGGACCACACGGGCGAGAGGCCCTACCAGTGTGGAGAGTGCGGCAAGGCCTTCAAGCGTTCGTCGCTGCTGGCCATCCACCAGCGCGTGCACACGGGGCTGCGGGCCTTCACCTGTGGCCAGTGCGGTCTGACCTTCAAGTGGTCGTCGCACTACCAGTACCACTTGCGGCTGCACAGCGGCGAGCGGCCATACGCGTGCGGGGAGTGCGGCAAGGCCTTCCGCAACACGTCGTGCCTGCGGCGCCACCGCCATGTGCACACTGGGGAGCGGCCCCACGCCTGCAGCGTCTGCGGCAAGAGCTTCGCGCAGACCTCCAACCTGCGGCAGCACCAGCGCGTGCACACAGGTGAGCGGCCATTCCGCTGCGCGCTCTGCCCCAAGACCTTCACGCACTCGTCCAACCTGCTGCTGCACCAGCGCACGCACTCGGCCGAGCGCCCCTTCACCTGCCCTGTCTGTGGCCGCAGCTTCGTCATGGCCGCCTACCTGCAGCGGCACTTGAGGACTCACACTCCCACCGTGCCCGTGGCCCCTGCGGCCGCCGGCCCCCAAGCCCCCGCCCCGTTAGCTGCTGCCCCGGTGCCTCCGGCTACCCAGGACGTCCACGTGCTCCCGCACCTTCAGGCTACCCTGTCCCTAGAGGGGGCAGGGGGCCCGGCGCAGGCCCCGCCCCTGGGCCCAACAGCTCCCAACTCTCAGACGTTCCTGCTGGTGCAGACTGCACAGGGCCTGCAGCTCATCCCCAGCAGCGTGCAGCCCCTGGCACCACCGGCGCCCCCCAAGTTTATCCTGCTGCCATCGTCCAGTGGTGGGGGCGGCCGGGCCAGGCAGGGCCTGCGGGCCATGGGAAAGGCTGGGCAGGGAGCTGGAGTCGTTTGGCTACCTGGGCCTGGGAGCCTGGGGGTCCAGGGTGCGGGCAACGCTGGGGTGAACGGGGCAGGACAGAGCCTCATCCTTCTGCAGAACGTGGGGAGCGGGGAGGCCGGGCCACCAGAAGTGAGTGGAGTCCAGCTCCAGCCCCTCCGGCCAGCCCCGGAAGTAACCACCGTCCAGCTCCAGCCAGCCCAGGAAGTGACCACGGTCCAGCTCCAGCCAGCCCAGGAAGTGACCACGGTCCAGCTCCAGCCTGCCCAGGAGGTGACCACCGTCCAACTCCAGCCAGCCCAGGAGGTGACCACCGTCCAGCTCCAGCCTGTGGCAGGCCAGCTGTCTAATCCCAACGGGGCAGCTGTGACCACAGAGGCCCCCAACCTGTTGGTGGTTCAGAGTGGGGCTGCTGAAGAATTGCTGGCAGGCTCCGGCCCTGGGGAGCCAGGCCACAGCGAGGCCACCACTGGCATGGTCCAGGATATGCTCTTTGAGACGCTGCAGACGGAGGAGGGGTTGCAGAGCGTCTTGGTGCTGAGCGGGGCAGATGGGGAGCAGACCCAGCTCTGTGTGCAGGAGGTGGAGACCCTCTCCTCGGGGCTGGCAGAGCCGCCGGCCCCTGGGCCGCCGGGCCAGAAACTGCTCATCATCCGCAGCGCCCCGGCCGCTGAGTTGCTGGAGAATGGCAGTGTTGGGGCAAGTGCTACCACGCTGCAGCTGCTGGCCCCACCGCCGCCCAGCCCAATCTCTGCCCCTGCCGCTGCCCCTGCTGGCCTTCCTGCGGCTCCTGCCTCCCAGATGGTACAAGTGGTTCCAGCAGGAACTGCGCAGGGGAGTATGGCCTCACAGGGCCTGCCCTCCATACAGATCGTTCAGACTCTTCCCGCAGTCCAGCTGGTGCACACGTTTTGAGTTGAACCACTGGAACCTCTTCCTACACCTCCCATCCAGAGAGGACCCTAACTCCCTGTCCGCCTGGGCTGGGCTGAGGTGGGGGGGGGGCAGGAGAGCTGCAGGCAGGGCTTGCTAATAAAGACCACAATCTCCTTTCCTGTGGTTTGTTTTATTGGGGGCGGGGCAATGTTATGGCCATAGCCACCACGTAGAAGCCTAGAGTCTTCTCTCTTACATCCTGGCTTGAGTGACTGGCTCCGTGTCTTGGGGCGGCCATTTGTACCCTTGGGGCTCTGTTTACCCTTAAAACAGGGATGCAGTGGGTAGTAGGATGGGGAGGCGGTGGGATCTAGAATCCTGGTTTACCACTTGCTCGCTCGCTGTAAGTAACCCCCCCGCTCCCCCCCCCCCACACCTCCCCTCATCTGAAGAGTGGGTGGCCGGAACGAACGTAACGAAGGCCGTTAGGCACTGAGATCCCCATGTTGGGCGAGTCTGGAAGCCAGAGGTCTCATGAAGGTGACGCAGCGCCTCGGGGCTGGAGCTCGGGCACCAATGAGAATCCATCCGCTCTTATTATCGCCGCCGCCCCCACGCTCTCAGGCTGCTTAGCAACCAGGAGCCAGAGCGAAGCAAGTGAGCACGCCTCTCCAAGCACCGGTAAGTACCGCTCCCCACCCCGCCGGAGTGGGCCCCCGTCGTCCTTTGGGTCCCCTTTCTCCATCGTTCGTTTTCTTTTCCCCCTACACCTCCCCGGGCAGGGTCTCCGCGCCCTGCCTGAGCACCTCCTCAGCCCACCCCTACTGAGGAGATTGGCAACACTTGCTAAGGCCAAACGTGGGTGCCTCCCCGCCCCCAACGTTTGCGAGTCTGACGTCACTTCCGCCCACGACCCCCTTTCTGACCCTGCCCTCCCACACCTATCTAAGGATCAGAGCCGCTCGTTAGGGGTGTTGGCAGGTCCTTGTCCTGCGGGGACTGTGGGAGAGGGGCGCTGAGGTGTGGGTGGCACGGTCCATTCCCGGGGGGGGGGGGGGGCGGGGCGGGAGTTCGCAGACACCTCCCAGGGCAGCCCCGGAGCTAGGAGGGAGGAGGGCGCCCCGTGTTGCTAGGTGTTTGTGTCCACTTGGCATTTGGGGGGGGGGTGATCGCTTAACACCACAGGAGTGGAGGGGTCGGATCCTAGGAGATGTTAGGAAGGTCAGCGGGTGGAAGGGGCCGTCTGTCCTGCCTCGTCCTGCCTTGGACCTCGCTCGGGGGACCCCAAGAGTCCTCACTGTCCTCATCTGGGACCTGCTGCTAGGCCCTCACACCCCCACACCAGGGCGCTTGGGAACCAGCGGTGCCTTCCAGATGCCGACCTGCTTATTTTCACTAGCTGCAAGCCTGTTCCCTTGGGGACGTGGGGGCTGCCATGGCCCCCAGCCACCTGTCAGTGCGGGAGATGAGGGAAGATGAGAAACCCCTGGTGCTGGAGATGCTGAAGGTGAGGGCGGCAGGGTCACTCGTGAACCTGTGGGCCGAGTGGCTTGGCTAAGGGCTTCAGCAATGGCTGGTGCCGTGGGGGACCACCTCCTACCCCGCACTCTTCCCAGCAGAGCCCTCGGGGCCTCAGCCCTGTACTTGAGCCCCCCCCCCCCCCCTCCAAGCTCCTGTCTTGCTGGCCAGAGCATGTCCATTTTCTGGCCTGAGAGCAGTCTGCCGTCCTGTTCTGGCCTCAGCCTTTCCTGATGCCTCCCACCTGTCCCTGTCTTGAATGAGGCATCCCCAGAGTTCCTGATTCATTCACTCGCTCACTCACTCAAAGCTTGGTGTGCCAAATGGGGTATTTGCTGGTGCCTAGAGCAGACGAAGACGGGGTCCTGGCTCCACCTGTTCCTTCTCCTTTGGGAGCTCCCACCCTCGGTCCTTCCTGGACTGGGCCCACCCCTTCCCTAGTCCTTGGTGCTCACGGGAGCCCCAGTGTGATAGAAGACCAGGTTCCCTGGCTCTGACGACCCCTCCCCCCACAGGCCGGTGTGAAGGACACAGAGAACAGAGTGGCCCTCCACGCCTTGACCCGGCCACCCGCCCTGCTCCTCCTGGCGGCTGCCAGCAGCGGCCTGCGGTTTGTCCTGGCTTCCTTTGCCCTGGCCCTTCTCCTGCCTGTCTTCCTGGCCGTGGCAACCATGAAGCTGGGCCTGCGGGCCCGGTGGGGCTCGCTGCCTCCGCCGGGCGGCCTGGGGGGGCCCTGGGTGGCTGTGAGAGGCTCGGGTGATGTGTGCGGGGTCCTGGCCCTGGCCCTAGACTCCCATGCTGGGGACGGGGCCCGGGTCACCCGCCTGTCAGTCTCCCCCTGGCACCGTCGCCAGGGCGTGGGCAGGCGGCTGCTGGGCTTCGCGGAGTCCCGGACGCGCGCGTGGGCGGGGGGGACGGGGGAGCCGCGGGCTCGCCTGGTGGTCCCAGTGGCCGTGGCGGCGTGGGGCCTGGCAGGGATGCTGGAGGGCTGCGGCTACCAGGCGGAGGGCAGCTGGGGCTGCATGGGCTACACACTGGTCAGGGAGTTCAGCAAGGACCTGTGACGCCCACCTGAGCACCTCCTGTGCGCGGGCACTTCCCATCCTCCCCGTGTGACTCCGATCCAACCAGAGGGCCCAGAAGCTCTGAGGTCTGTCTGTACACGCGGTGAACTTGTCAGAGAGGTCAGCCTGTATCGTGCACTGCCTCGGTCCCGTCCGCATTGAGAAATCTCTCCTGGGAAACGTGCCTGCAGGGGTGGGGGTGTGTGTGGGGGGGTGTGGAGGAGAGGAGGCTGAGCAAGTTTGACCCCCAAGGGTTAGTTAGGACCTGGGGCCACGACCAGGCCCCTGTGGAGGGGGTGGGGTTTGGTGCCTGTGCTTGAAGGGGTGATTCTGGGGCTGGAGGGGAAGAGCAGAGCCTCTGCTGGGGAGGCTGGTCTCCCAGAGAGGGGGGACACAGAGGGGGTGAGCGGTGAGTACACCCCCCACCCCCACCCCCGGCTGCTCAGCGGCCCCGCCCCCTGGGCGGAAGGAGGCGGCCAAGAAGGGTGGTCAGGCCCATCTGGTTTTTCATACACCCGATTGTTAATAAAGTCTGAAAGGAACAGTTCCGCGCCTGGCTCACTGTCTCTGATGCCTTTTCCAGTCCCGTCTCACAGCCGCCGCCCCCCCCACCCCCCGCCTTCCGTCTGTCCGTCTGTCTGGCTCCTCCTTTCCCCTGAGTTGACATTCACTGTCGGTGGGGGTTCTAGGGGGGGGGTGATGTGAGCTCACGGCAGGCAGCCCCGCTCCCAGCCAGGCCTCTGACTCACGCTCCCCATTACCGAAGTTTTCCGCCTCCCAGCTGCTCTGTGCAGGGTGTGCGAATGTGTGTGAGTGTGCAGTCGCCTTCCCACCCCGGCCTAGACCTTTGGAACTGTCCCTCTCCCAGTTCCCAGTGTTCAACCACTGCTCCCTGAAGTGGGTTAGGGGCTATGTATCCAACTCTCACCAGAGGGGAATGGAGAGAGGGTGTCCTTTCCCACTCAATCCAGGAAGTCCTTCCTGATGTCTGGCTGGAAACCCTCTTGCTGCTGAACCGTGATCTCCCCAAGCCCAGCACTTCCTGTGAATCTAGCCTCCGGCCCCTCCAGCCTGGTCCCACCGCGCTTCCCCAGCTGAACAGGAGAGCAGGCAGATGGGTGGGCACCCTGCCCACACCGCCTCCATGTGCGCCCCTTCCCTGCAGCCTGCCGCCCAGGGAGCCTGGCCTGGGAAGCCTGGCCAGCGCTGTGTGGGTGTTTGCAGTTGGACACCCTCCCTCCTGCCCGCATCCCCCCCCTTCTCCCCAGGCTTCAGCCGGCTGGCCGGCCCCCTCCCTGCCCCCACTCCTGTCTGTCCCCTGCTGCCTCCTCGGCAGCCTCTGGCTCCTGGCAGAGCATCGGGGCCAGGGAGCCTCAGCAGGCGCTCCCCCTGCCCGCCCTCCCTTCCGTGCTGCCTCCCCTCCCCAGCTCCCATTCCCTCTCACCCCATCCCTGCCCCAGACTCTGCAGACATGAGGGTCTTGGCCTGCCTCCTTGGTGAGTGACCCCTTCTTCCTGGAGAGGACTCGGGGGCCTGGGCCCCACCTTGTGACCCCTGAGCTCATCCACTGGAGAGACTCAGACTTCCGGGGTCCCGCTCCTGGTGTCAGGGGATGCAGGACATCTGCCCTCCTCCCCTGCATGACTCCCCAGGGGACCCAGCCTTGTCCACGCCCAGTCCCACTGTTGGAGGAAGAAGCCTAGGGACCTGCTTTCCCCCAACGCTAGCCCTGACCCCTTGTGGAGGTTTGCCTACCATTTGACCTTTAGCCAGGCCTTTGGGGAGCACCAGGGGCCTGGTCTCCAGCCCTGACCTGTGTCATCTGGGGCCCCCTTCTTGGCCCAGAGTCCTGGTTCCTTCCCAGCAGGGGGCTGCTAGTTCAGAGGTGCAAGGATTTGTGTGTGTGTGTATGTGTGTCCGTGTGTGTGTCCGGGTGTTCAAGACTAGGGTCCTGTGCTGGAGAGAGGACCCCTGGGCCTGCCCCTCACTGTGTCCCACCCCTCCGACCTCCCTTCCAGCGGCTCTGATGGGGATCCAGGCTGTGGGTAAGTGGCCCCCGAACATTCCTCCATCTGGCCTCACCCAGCTTTAAGCCCCATACCGTTTCTAGCCTTGCCTTCCCCTGGGGCTCTGGCCACTGCTCCCCCCAACTGGATATGACCTTGGGCACCTTTCCCCTGGGTGGCTAGCCACTCACTGAAAACAGGAACCAGGGTCTCCTACGAATGCTGTCCTGGGCACCCAGGAGTGGGGGGTCCCCCACCACACCTGTAGGACAGTCACACCTGTAGGGCAGCCCCTGACCCCAGGGCCTCCAGGATGTCAGAACATTTTCTCTGTCCCCTCCTCACCCCCCAGAGCGGCTGCGTCTGGCTGACGGACCCCACGGGTGCGCAGGCCGGCTGGAAGTGTGGCACAGCGGGCGCTGGGGGACAATTTGTGACGATGGATGGGACCTACGGGATGCAGCGGTGGCCTGCCGGGAGCTGGGCTGTGGGGGTGCGCTGGCCGCACCTGGAGGGGCCTTCTTTGGGGAGGGCGCGGGGCCAGTGTGGCTAAGCGAGCTGGCTTGCCGAGGCAGCGAGGGGCGGCTGGGCCTGTGCCCCCACCGCGGGTGGAAGGCCCACATCTGCTCCCACGAGGAGGACGCGGGTGTCGTCTGTGCCGGTGAGGACCCCATGTCCTCAGCCCAGTTGCTCTGAGGGTCCGGGGGGGGGGCCCTCCCTCCCCTTCAGGACCCTGACATCTCCCTGCTCAGGGGTCCTGCCGGGCCTCTCACAGGGTCCACCCCTCCATAGTCCCCTGCTCCCTCAGGTCAGCGTGTGGCTGACTCCAGGAACATGGACGGTTCACCTTCGCTCATGGATGTAGACCTATGGCCGGGGCTGTCTGGGGAGCTGAGCCCCAGCTCCGAGGAGCCCCCTGTGATGCACCGTAAGTCCACCTGCCCACACCCCCTCCTGCTCAGCCAGGGGGAGAGGGGCCTTCCCATCAGAGAGTTGGTTCAGGGGACAGACAGGTGCCCAGCTCCTGCCCAACTCTAACGGCCCCCATCGCAGCCCCCCAGGCAGCAGGAGGAAGGGACAGCAGCTCCTGATTTATAGTTCCCTGCTGCCTCTTCTCCCAGCGCCCCACCCAGCTGGGACCCCCCAGAGCAGCCCCCGGAAGAAGAGCCCCCGGCCGCCCAAGCAGGCCAAGTCCACCAGGTCCCCTCTGTTGACGGCCGGAGCCCCCCGCCAGGGTAAGTCCCCTCCACAGACCTGGACAGGACAAGACTCTAGACAGGCTGGATCTACCTGGACCCCCCAGGTGTCCTGTGAACCTGTGGCCCTCGGGGAGTTGGAGTCGGGCCCCTGTTCCCCCACTGCACCCATGGAGGGAACCAGCTGTCTGCACCTGGCACCCGGGCACCCTGCCCCTCTCCCCTAAACGGCCCCTACTGGCAGGTGGGTCTCAGGCCTCTGCCCTGTCTGGGGCGGGTGTTTGAACCCACTGTCCCGCCTGCCTCATACAGACCCCTGTCTGTTCCCTCTTCTCTTCCCTGCCTCCCAGAGCGGCTGCGCCTGGCCTCGGGCCCCCATGGGTGCGCGGGCCGGCTAGAGGTGTGGCACGGCGGGCGCTGGGGGACAGTGTGCGACGATGGATGGGACCTACGTGATGCGGCGGTGGCCTGCCGGGAGCTGGGTTGTGGGGGCACGCTGGCTGCCCCCGGAGGGGCCAGATTTGGCGCGGGCTCCGGGCCCGTGTGGATGGATGACGTGGGGTGCGGAGGCGGCGAGCAGGCCCTGCGGGACTGTCCCCGGAGCCCCTGGGGTCGGAGCAACTGTGACCACAGCGAGGACGCAGGGGTGGTCTGCACAGGTGCGTCCCCTGCCCCCCCTGGCCTGGACCCTGGGTCTGTCCGCTGCGTGGCCAGGTCCTCAGGGTTACCCGGGCCATTAGGGCAGGGTAGGGCCCAGAGCCGGGGGCGGGGCCACGAAGGGAACGCACCTGGGCCCGGAGGGAGGGCCCTTCACAGGAGGTAAGTCGAGGCTTCAGAGATGGCTACATTGTTGGGAGGAAGTGGACCCCACTGAGGTGTCTGGGAAGCTAGCGCCTCAACACCTTTAATTCTCAGTGACCCAGTCAGGGGAGGCTCCTGTCCCTTAGGAGATGCCAGGGCAGGTTTCTGGCTTTGCTGCTCTGCTCTTCACCCCGGAGCACTGACTTGGGGGGGGTGTGATTCCTTTCTCACTGGCGCGTGGGGATAGCTCTGTGCCCCCCCAGTGACGTCTCACTATGCTCCCAGAAGGCCTGACACAAGTGCTTCCTAAAACCAGCAAGAGGTTACCATCTGGACCAGCAGTTCTCCATGTGGAGGAGAGAGGAGGCGTGATTTTCCCACCTCGACTGCAGGGGACACCTGCAAAGTCTGCAGACATTTTTAGTTGTCATAGTTATGAGTGTTCTTCATCTCTTGGGGGTGGAACCCAGGGCTGCCGCATGCATGTTCTGGGCAGGGTCCAGGATGTTCCCCTTAGACAAGGCTGGTCCCCCGAGGTGTCGGTGGCTCTTACCAGGAGGGAGCAGGAGTGGGGAGCCAGGCCAAGGCCAAGGGTGTCCTGGGCAGGCAGGGACATGGGGGTGGCTGGCCAGGGCTTGACTCTTGGCCAGTGACTCACCACTTCAGGGCCTTCTCATCCTCAGCATCATCTGGGGCTGAAGTGGCAAAGGCTCCCATCTCTCTGTTTGCCTCTCTTCCCCCTCTCCATGTCCAGGCCCTGCCCCGCGGCTGCGCCTAGCCGATGGCCCCCACGGGTGCGCCGGCCGCCTAGAGGTGTGGCACGGTGGTCACTGGGGTTCCGTGTGTGACGACGCCTGGGACCTCCGGGATGCCGCAGTGGCCTGCCGGGAGCTGGGCTGTGGGGCCGCCCTGGCCGCCCCCGGAGGGGCCTTTTTTGGGGAGGGGGCTGGACCCATCCTCCTAGACGACCTGCGGTGTCAGGGAAACGAGACGGCCCTCCGGTTCTGCCCGTCCAGGCCCTGGGGCCAGCATGACTGTCACCACCGAGAAGATGCCGGGGCCGTGTGTGATGGTGAGGATCTCCAAGGGAAGCCAGGCGGTGGGCATGCAGGGCCAGAAGTGAGGGGCTTGTGTGTTCTCCTCAGGTACCTAATGTCTGTTCAGACTGCCTATGCGCCCCTTCTGATCCGTGGAACCTCATTCTACCCCAGTGGCCTGGGGCAGAGGGTGTGGCAGCTGTGGGCAGTTCTGGACGGGCGGTGACCACCTCTTCCCCTGCTTCAGGCATGCCTCTCGCTTATATCCCACCCACGGACCCTGAGGTGGGCAGCAACAGATCCACATTTCCTGGGGCAGTGTCCAGAGCTCTGCCCCCAACTGCGCGCCCGGCCTCGAGGACAGCAGGCGTTTCATCTCTGTCTACTTCCTCCCCTGCCCCTTGGGAACCAGGGCCAGAGACTGGTGAGTCCATCCTGCTCCCCCCAAAACAGGGCCTGGGCTTCTGTTTCACCCCCTGTTAGGTCCTGGTGCCTTTATCCTCTGCTCAAAGACTGTCTACAGGGACAAAGGGGAGGGACAGGTGCACAGGGCCGGTGCTCAGAGGTCTCACTAGCTTTAATGCTTTGTGGTCATGTCTTCAAATGCATTATTTAAAAAAATTTTTTTCTTTGAGAGAGAGAGAGGAAGGGAGAGAGATGAGAAGCATCAACTTGTAGTTGTAGCACCTTACTTGTTCATTGATTGCTTTCTCATATGTACTTTGATGGGTGGGGGGTTTACAACAGAGCCTGTGACCCCTTGCTCAAGCCAGTGACCTTAGGCTCAAGCCAACGACCTGGGGATCATTTTGATGATCCTATGCTCAAGCTGGTGACCCTGCACTCAAGCTGGTGAGCCTGTGCTTAAGCCAGCAACCTTGGGGTTTCAAAACCAGGTCCTCAGCGTTCCAAGTCAACACTCTATCCACTGTACCACCGCCAGTCAGGTGCAATGCATGATGCTTTTTTTTTTTTTTTTGTATTTTTCTGAAGCTGGAAATGGGGAGAGACAGTCAGACAGACTCCCGCATGCGCCCGACCGGGATCCACTCGGCACACCCACCAGGGGGCGACGCTCTGCCCACCAGGGGGCAATGCTCTGCCCCTCCGGGGCATCGCTCTGTTGCGACAAGAGCCGCTCTAGCTGGGGCAGAGGCCAAGGAGCCATCCCCAGCGCCCTGCCATCTTTGCTCCATGGAACATCTTTGCTCCAAAGCGGGCCATCTTTGCTCCAATGGAACCTCGCTGCAGGAGGGGAAGAGAGAGACAGAGAGGAAGGAGAGGGGGAGGGGTGGAGAAGCAAATGGGCGCTTCTCCTGTGTGCCCTGGCCGGGAATCGAACCCGGGACCCCTGCACGCCAGGCCGATGCTCTACCACTGAGCAAACCGGCCAGGGCCACATGATGCTTTTTAAAACTGTTTTATTGATTGATTTTAGAGAAAGAGAGTCAGAGAGAAACATAAATTTGTTATTCCATTTCTTCATGCATTCATTGGTTGATGCTTTTTTTTTTTTTAATGTATTTTTCTGAAGTGAGAAGTGGGGAGGCAGAGAGACAGACTCCTACATGCGCCAGACCAGGATCCACCTGGCATACCCACCAGGGGGCGATGTTCTGTCCATCTGGGGTGTAGCTCTGTTGCAGCCGGAGCCATTCTAGCACCTGAGGCAGAGGCCATGGAGCTGTCTTCAGCGCCTGGCCCAACTTTGCTCCAATGGAGCCTTGGCTGTGGGAGGGGAAGAGAGAGATAGGAAGAAGAGGGGGAAGGGTGGACAAGCAGATGGGCACTTCTCCTGTGTGCCCTGGCTGGGAATCGAACCCGGGACTTCCACACACTGGACCGACACTCTACCGTTGAGCCAACCGGCCAGGACCTGTGGTTGGCCCTTTATTCCTGCACCCAATGCCAACGATGGCACAGCACAGGCCTCAGTTAAATGCTTACTGCCGGGAAGGAAAGGCGGATGGAGGGGAGTCAGAGGAGGATGCAGAGGGTGGACGGCATCCCCAATCCTAATTCTTTGGGTCTCTTCCACCCCAGGGTCCCCCCAGTTGCGGCTGGTGGCTGGACCCAGCAGATGCTCAGGCCGGCTGGAGGTGTGGCACGCCGGGCGCTGGGGGACAGTGTGTGACGACAGCTGGGACCTGCGGGACTCGGCTGTGGTCTGCCGGGAGCTGGGCTGCGGTGGAGCGCGACCGCCGGATCCTGCCGCGGGTCGCTTTGGCTGGGGTGCTGGCCCCATCTGGCTGGACGATGTGGGTTGTGCAGGGACGGAGAGGTCGCTCTTTGATTGCCCTGCCACTCCCTGGGGGAAGCACAACTGCGCTCACAATGAGGATGTTGGCATCACCTGCACTGGTAAGGAGCCCTAACCATCCCTTGGCTCTGGGAAGGCTTCCTGGAGGAGGGTACAGGAACTAACATCCACACTAATATGGACTGAGCTTCTGCTGCTTCTGCTCCTGCCCTGGGCTGGCTGTTTTCACTCACGTGACTGCATTTGCACCTCACAATAAGTCCCGGCTGGTGGATATTATGTCCATGAAGACTCTGAGGTGCAGAGAGGTTGAGTAAGTTGTCCAAGGTCACACAGCAACTAAGTGGCAGCGCTGGGATTCTTCTTCTCCTCCTCCCCTAAGAATCAGGGAAGCCTCCCACATGGGGGGTGGGCTTTGTCCTCCCAAAGATAAAAGGAAAGGGACCCCAAGATGTGGAGGGAAGCCAGAGTGAAGGCCCCCTGCAGTAAATTCAGGGCTCCTGTTGGTTGTTCACTCGCCAACATTTATTGAGTGCAGAGGTGGATTAAGGTTATTTGAGGCCCTCGGCATGGAAGATAATATTGAGCTCCTTACATTAGAAAAAAAGTGTGAAGTTGGGGTTTTGCGGGGCCCTTCAGAAGTTGAGGCCCAGGGTGCGTGCCTGGTGTGCCCGTCATTAAATCTGCCCTCTGGTGAAGTGCCAGACACTGAGCTACATCCTCAGAATGTAATGAACATGGCCGGGCCTTTGAGAGGCTCACAGCTCACAAGGGAACAGATGCACCAACAAATCACAACAACCTGTGCGACATGTTAGAATCTGGGAGGTCCTTCCATAATTTTCTGGAAGGACTCACAGAAATCAGAAACACTGTCACACTCGGGGTTGTGGTTACTTGCAGCAGAAGGACACAGATGACCATCGGCCGAGAGAGGAGGAATGGGGGGCAGGGTCCAGGAGAGACGGGCGCTGTCCATTCCTGGGGAGTCCAACACCGCACGGGCTGGGCAGGGAAGCTCTCCCAGCCTTGGTGTCAGAATTCTTATAGAAGCTTTTTCAGACAAACAGTCCGACAAAGGAGGCACTCTTATCAGGCAGGACGTCCCAAGGGTTTCGGGTCACCCCCAGGAGCCGGGGACGGTCACCCTTTACCACACACAGGTGCTAGTCAGATTTGGAGTAGGTAGCTGCTGGACAGATGGAGTCATCCATTCTGCCTGGAGGCCTCGTCCCTCTCCTCCCGGGGGCCACAGGAGCCACAGAAGGACTTTAGGCTGTGGGGTGTGACCTGTCAGATCTGGTATGCCTCCCGTGGTTGGTGAGAGCCAGACAGAGAGGAAGGGAGGCTGCGGCCAGGGATAGGAGAGGACGACTTGGGTATAAAAGGCAAAGGGTGAGCCCAGGAGACAGGGGACAGTGTCGAGTTTGGCTGGCCACAATGTGCCCAGTGTCAGGCACAGAGCTTGGTTCACAGGAGATGCTCAGTAAGTGTTTGTGACAAGAACGGATGAATGAAAGGGGAGCTTAGTGACTGACTGGGGAGAGGGAGATGGCCTTAGCACCATGGGGGGGGGGTCTGCCACCATCCCTGTCTCCCCTTCCACCTGCCAGGGACGCCTGGCCTGGACTCCATCTCAGACCCCTTCAGCTGGAGCTGGATCCCTAGCCTGGGCAGAGACCCAGACGCCTGGCTTTCTGGGGAGCTGGCCACCAAGCCCTCTGCAAGGCTGACTCCCAGCGTTCCTGAGAAAACCACGAAGGCCCCTGGGAAAATGCCCAAGAGCACGAAGAAGTGGGTGACCAAGCACGCAAAGAGGCCGACAACTCAGGCCTCAGTGATGCCAACCACTAAACACTCCCGGGTCCCAGGCACCCAGGGTTCCCCAGAACTGACCTCCCCGGCCTCCCCAGACCTGACTGCTGAGCCCCCGCACAGGCTGACCTCACAGACTACCTCAGTCCTGACCCCCTGGCTCCCTTGGGAACGCGCCTCTAAGATGGTGACAATGCCAACCACTCAAAATCCCCGAGAAATGATGACCTCTGAGGCCACCACTAAGCAAATCCCTCCATTCCCTGGGGAGCCATCAGCTGAGATTCCAGCAGAAGGTTCTCCCGAGTCATTGGAGGACCCAGCCCCCTCTCCTGCTGGGGGCACCCCCAGGGTATCAGGTGAGTGGAGGGTGTGTCAAGGGGCTGGGCTGACCCAAGGTTACCCATCCTGACCTGGGGCCCTTGTACTGCAGGCCCCTTCCGGGTCCGTCTGGCTGATGGGCCCAACCGGTGTGCCGGCCGGCTTGAGGTGTGGCACGCCGGGCTCTGGGGGACAGTGTGTGATGACAACTGGGACCTACGGGATGGTACTGTGGCCTGCTGGGAGCTGGGCTGCGGACGAGTTCAGCCCCGTGTGGGCAAAACCCACTATGGCCCCGGGACGGGGCCCATCTGGTTGGATGATGTCCGCTGCAAAGGGACTGAGACCTCACTGAGCGAATGCCCTGCTGGGCCGCGGGGACAGCACAACTGTGACCACGAGGAGGACGTGGGGCTGACCTGCACAGGTACTGGGGGACATTGTGCTGTGGGGGGCCCAGAGTCAGGGTGCCATGAGATCAGGGGACCCAGATTTGCTCTGACAGGGGACTTTGGGGCAGTACCAGGGACCTCTGAGGCTGGACAGGACACAGACCCCACCCGATTTCTCCCAAGGCTATGCCGACAAGGAGAACTATCCCCCCTGGACCTGGGACCCCACCTCGGGAGAGGACCTGGCCAAGGGGACCACAGCAGTAGGGCTTCCTGGACACGCTGTCTCCTGGGGCAGCACCTGGAGCCCTGGGACCCCCTCCCCAGCTGAGAGGCACCATCCGGGCCCAGGTGAGGAGCGTGGCAGGACGGGGCGTGGCCTCCATGCATCCCCGCGCCCCCCACCCAACACACAATGCCCTGGCTCTGTCCCTATCGCCCGCCTTGCGACCCTCAGGTCCCTTCGGGAAGGGTCACATACCCCTTTCCTTTTCCACGAGCTCTGCGCGCATGCGCACACTGTGCCATCTCGACAAAGAGGGGTGGGGCGAAGGACGGAGGCCTGGGAAGAGCGAGCGTTCATCAGCCTGGTGTCTTGTGATGTCACCAACGTGTTGAGCTTCTGATTGGCCGGCTGGCTCACGCCCGCGGTTACCCGCCATTATAAAAGCCGGGCGAAGGGCGCTTCGGTGCTACAGGGTGGTTGCTGCGATGGTGCACAGGGAAGAAGAAGAGGCCCCTGGAGGCTGCACAACGTTGCGGGGGTGGGGGCATACCCAGGTTGTGGATCAGGGTTTATCCTGCGTAGTGCCTAGCTGGGTAGCTCCTCCGGGCAGGGTAACCAGGATTCCAGCATGTCAGGACTTTGGTTCGCTGCCTCCCTATCCGAGAGCGCCCTCTCGTGGCGGGGTCGATCAGAGGGCGCAGGCAGCTGTGGAGGGGGCGCCTTCGGGGTCCCCTTAGTGGGGAAGAAGGCGGCCCGGGAGCATCCGTGCAGGACGACACCCTGTGCAGGGGAAGACTGGGGACAGTGGCACATACAGCCTTTGTAATGGGAAATCTTGGGAGGGTGGTGAGTGGGACAAAGGAATGTGAGTCCCTAGTCTCCCTAGAAAAGTGACCTTGAAAAATACGACTCTTCCTCTGAGCTACAGTTTCTTCCTCTGGGGAGAAAGAAAACCAAACAAGTTTTGAGTTGTTTGAGCGTGAAAACCACTCAGTGCTAGGCACGCATATCCTAACAACTGGGCGACATAGGTCCTGCCGTTAACACCTACGTTTAATGTAGGGAAACCACGTGGCTCAGAGAAGTGACCCTTGACCTCGGGAGCCACACTTGAGATCTATTTTTAAGGATTTCACACCTACGTTGCTCAGGGGTTTGAGAAAGATAACTGAATCTCTGAGGACGGACGTGAGTTCTGGCGTCCAACTCCCTGGTGGCTCCGCTGGGATTCGAACTAGCCGGGTGACTTCAGGTCCCAGGCCAGCGAGCCAAATGTGTGTGAAATTGTTGAAAACCACAAAACATTGGTTGTTAAGAGTTTTGGTTTTTTTTAAATTGCAAATGAACAACAGCTGCAGGATCCCAGGGAGGGAGTGATGATTTCAGTTGAGCAATGTGGAAAAACCTCACAGAGGAGATGGTAGGATTTGCACCAGCTGACACCAGGAGGGCGGGGACCCTCAAAGCAGCCAAGGCTGGAGCTGAGGAAATGGCATTGCCAGCTGGGGATGTTGCCACCTCCGCTAGACTTTTGGCTCTGTCGCGCGCGTCTTTAGCTACTGTGGTTTCTATGGCTGCCATAACACATCACTCGTTTAGTGGTTTAAGGCAATGCAAGCTTATTTTGCAGTTCCGTGAGGCAGAGGTCCGCCAAGGAGCTCACGGGGTTGTGTTCCGTCTGCAGGCTCCAGGGGGGATTGGTCCCCTTGCCTTCTCTCACTGCTAGAGGCCACCGTGGTTCTTGGTTCTTGGTTTGTGGTCCCTTCCTCTGTCTTCAAAGCCAGCAACTTGCATCTGCCCAACCTCTTTTTTTTTTTTTTTTTTTGGTTTTCCCATTTTTTTTCTGTTACTGTAGCAGGGAAAAGTTTTTCCAGTTCTAAGGATTTGTATGATTAAATTGGACCCACTCAATTTAATATAGGATCATCTCTTCATCTCCAGGTCTGAACCCTTGGTCACACCTGTAAAGTCCCTTTTGCCACATAAGCTAACACATAATTCACAGGGTCTGGGGGTCAGGGCATTAGTATACCACAGGGTCTGTGTTGTAGAGACTTGGCAGACTTTTTATATATTTTTTGAATGAATGAGTGAATGAATGAGAGGCCACAGTGTACGTTCAGACAGAGAATACAGAAGGTGAAGGTGGAGGCTTATGAAGTCGGGATTTTCACTTTCCATCTTTCTAGAAGCAACACTCCCTGAGCCTCCCCGCATGGCGGAATTTAAAGACGCAAATGTTGATCCGTGTCTCATGTGTCTGCGGTGTGGCAGGCATGAGTACCCATCCCTGGGGACACATAGCAATGGTGAGCGGAGCGAGGGAGGGGAAGGGGAGGCTGTGTCAAAATTTAAAGTAGGATGGTCAAGGACAACATACCAACACCTCAAGGAGGAGAGGGAGAAAGTCAGGCAAAGATCTGGCTGGAGAGTATTGTGTGCCGGGGGAACAGTGTGTGCAAAGCGCTGAGGTGGGACTGTGTTTAGCTGGATCAAGACACAGCAGCAAGTTCAGCGGGGTGGAAGTGCTGTGGTTGATGCGGTGATGGCTGGAGATGAGACCTGTGGTCCATTGGCTGGGGTTGGGAGCCTGGAGGGAGCAGCATATGCAAAGGCCCTGAGGTGGGACTTTGGGAGAACAGGGTGGTTGAGGTGGAGCGCATCAGGCAGGGGGGAGTGATGGGTGGTGAGGACCAGACTATGTGCAGTGACAGGCCATGGAGGGCCATCTTAAGCTGGGCAGCACATGACCACATGTGCCTTTGCAAAGCAGTCAGTCAGGATGGGGCATGGGAATGCATGCAGGGAGACCAGGAGGTCCTTGGAGAGGTGATTGTGGCCTCAATGAGGGTGGCTGGGGAGACTGAGAGAAGTGCACATGGTCAAGTTGTATTCTGGTGGTGGAGCTGATGCGGTCTGGTGATGGGGTGAGGACAGGGAGGGAGGGGATTGGGGAACACTGCGGGGGGGCACTGGCTCCAGAGCAGGAGTATTAACAGGTGTGCTGGCGATGTGTGCACACCCCCAGATGGAGACATTAGATACGTGGTCCTGGAGCCGAGGGGTGCCTGGGCTGCAGACGCAAATAGACCGGATGGAATTTGAAGCTGTGGGAAGGGATGAGGCCGGGCAGATAGAGAGCCGTGTTTAATAAATTTTCGCACCCTGCTGGGAAGGTGGGGTGACTCATGGGCTTGGGCTATCACAGTTTCTCATGGCTGCATGAAGTCATGCAGAGGGGAGCGGGTCCTAGGTTACATGCAAGGTTACCTTTAGTGCCTGACCAGGTGGTGGCGCAGTGGATAGAGTGTCAGCCTGAGACGCTGAGGACCCAGGTTTGAAACCCCAAGGTCACCAGCTTGAGCTCAGGCTCACCAGCTTGAGGGAGGGGTCGCCGGCTTGAGTGTGGGATCATAGACATGACCTCATGGTCGCTGGCTTGAAGCCCAAGGTCGCTTGCTTGAGCAAGGGGTCACTTACTCTGCTGTTGCACCCCCCCCCCCATCAAGACACATGAGAAAGCAGTCAATGAACAACTAAGGAGCCGCAACAAAGAATTGATGTTTCTCATCTCTCTCTGTTCCTGTGTCTTTCTCTCTCTCTCACTTAAAAAAACAAAAACAAAATTACATTTATATAGAAGTCAGAGGATAGTAATGGTAATAGCTGCTCATGGTCATTGAATACTCCATGTGCCAGGCACTGTCTACATGGCTTAATTTGCTTGCTCCCCAGAGAGCCTTATGAGACAAGTACTATCCTTAGCCCCGTTGTACAGAGAAGGACATTGAGGTAGAGTGGTCAGGACAGCAGAGGATGCCCTCCACCCCTCCAGCACGGAGACTGGGAAGGAGCAGGTGATGGAATTAGTTCTGAAGAAGTGGGGGGCCTCAAGCAGGGCCTGGCCGCATCGGGGCGGGCCGTGAGGTGAGATTGGGAGGCCTGCACCCCGACAGAACGCAGTCCCCACCTACCACTCGAGAGAACTGCCCAGGTCCGAAGCCAAGTGCTTTCCTTTCACTGTGTGACCTTGGGGAAGCTCCTTGCCCTCTCTGGGCTTCCATGGGGTCTCCTGAAACAAAATCACAGCTCCCCTGCCCACCATCTTCCCGTGAGATTGCCAAAGGACGATGTCTGAGCACCCAAGGTGGGCAAGGGGACCGCACCCACTTTGGAGGACACTAGGACAACACCAAAGGAGACCCTATGGCCTCCCACAGCGATACCGCAGGCAGGTGCTGAGGAATTCTTGCCTGTGAGTCCAAGGATGAGGACAAGGGTTCAAGGACTTCACCGCCGCCTTACCTGTCACAGCAAAACCTCGGCCACATCCTAACCCCCCACCAACGGAGGCATAGATACATCAATGCTTGTCTATTCCACATACAGGTACAGTATCATCCAGAGGTTAACAAGAAGGAACTAGAGGTCTACATGTTTCATTCAAAGGGCCATGTATCACAGGGCAGACCCTGCGACTGCCCCCCCCCGGGGTGCAGGCCATTGTGGTCCCCATTTTATAGGAAACTGAGTCGCGGAGAACTGAAGTGAGGTGCTCACCCCGCTGGGAAGGGGCCAGCCAAGAAGCAAGCTGCAAGACGATCTATGCCGTGTACACGCGGCGGTGTGCTGTCTGAAGCTAGCTTAGGAAGCCAGAGTGTGCAAAAGCCATGTGGAGCCCTACATGTATAGTTAAAGCACAAAGATGGACTGGCGGATAAGCTACTGTATTCTTCGCTCCATAAGATGCACCTGACTGTAAGACACACCTAGGGTTTTTATGGAGGAAAATAAGAAAAAAAAAATCTGAACCAAATGGTGCACTAAGATATGTAATAAAATATACCACAATAATATTTCAACCATGTAAACTCAACAGCAGTATTAATAACCATGAGCACTGTTATTAACAAATGAGAAGAGACTTTAGCGTTCAGATATTCTTCTAGTTGTCCAGGAACCCGCAGCAGCTAAAAAAAAAAAACCCCAAAAACCCATTCGCTCTATAAGACACACGGGCATTTTCTCCTCCACTATTCAGGAGGGAAAAAAGTATGTCTTATGGAGCGAAAAATATGGTAAGTTTTGGCCCGTGGTTTCCCCGATGGAGAGAAGGAGTGTGATTTGGCCTCTCAAGGGCCCAAGGAACTAATGCAATGCTGCTTTTTCTTAAAAAATTTTTTTAAATTTATTGATGTTTAGAGAGAGAGGAAGGGAGAGACAGAGACACACACAGAGAGAAACACTGATTTGTTTGTTCCACTTATTTATGCATCCGTGGGTAGATTCTTGGATGTGCCCTGACTGGGGATCGAACCCACAAACTTGGCATATCAGGACATTGCTCTAACCCACGGAGCTACCCGGCCAAGGCTCAGAGCAAGGAATTTCTTCAGTTGAGAGGGCTAGCCGCAGAGCCCAAAGTGACCACGGCGAACACCCCTGATGTCTTAGACACTGTTTTTCTGCCTGGCTTTGTATGCAGAGTGGGGAAAATGTCTTCATGGGCTCACTTGGGTGGAAAACGAAGGGGAAGAGTGGGGCAGAGCTGGTGGGAGCTGACCAGGTGGAATGCAGTGTGGCGAAGCACTCTGTGGTGGCTCAGCTTTGTGAGTCTAAAGAAACCACAGTCTCGCGTACTTCAGGTGTGTGAATTATATCTTGATAAAGCAGTTGTTAAAATAAGTGTTTTGATCTACTGAGCTAGAAGACTGAGTTATCTTTCTGTTCTCTCTCTATAAAATGGTATGTATACAGTTGTCCCTCGCCATATTGCGGTTTGCTTGACGCGGTCTCACTGTGTCATAAAATTTTAAATTATATCTAACTTTGTGTCGTAGATGTTTCGCTATATCGCGGGATTTTGCAGTATATGGGTATTTTTATATGTTATTTTAATAATTTTTGCAGTAAAATAAGCATTTTTTGTGACAGAGACAGAGTCAGAGAGAGGGACAGACAGACAGGAAGGGAGAGAGAGGAGAAGCATCAATTCTTTGTTGCGGTACCTTAGTCGTTCATTGATTGCTTTCTCATATGTGCCTTGACTGGGGGGCTCCAGCAGAGCGAGTGACCCCTTCCTCAAGTCAGTGACCTTGGGTCCAAGCTGGCGAGCCTTGCTCAAACAGATGAGCCTGCGCTCAAGCTGGTGACCTTGAGGTCTCAAACCTGGGTCCTCCACGTCCCAGTCCGACGCTCTATCCACTGTGCCACCACCTGGTCAGGCTAAAATAATCATTTTCTTACCTAAAAAATTGAAAACAATATACAAAGAGTGTGGGAAAGGTTCATAACAGTGTGGGAAAAGTTTATAAGGTAGGGGAGGTTTTATAAAGCCTTAAAATATATGTAAATAAAATAAATATATATAACATCGCTACTTCACAGATTTTTGTCTATTGCAGAGGGTTCTGGAACCTCACCCCCATGATAGATGAGGGACCACTGTACTACATACATTGTAAAACTATATGTTATAGACACTTGGCAGGTAGAGGTTGTCTAAGTGTCCTCAGCCAAAAAATTTAGGGAAAATAATGTTATGGAACTATTTCAGGTAGTTTAGTAATAAAGATATTATAGGGGTATTTTTTCCCCTGGGGGGAAAATTTACAGAAATGAGCTAGTTTAGTTCCAGTCTCTGTTGTTGGTAGCTGAGAACATCCCAACAGAGTCGCCAAGGTGGCTGCAAGGTCAGGGAGGAAGTCAGAGTGCTGGTCTAGTTGGACATGATCAGTCCTGACCTGGGGCTCAGCGGGAGCAGAGGGTCAGAATCAAGGGGAAGGGACACTCAGTTCTCCCGTATCTTCCAAGGTGGTGAGGATGGTGATGAGCCTTCCAGGACATGGGGCACGCCTTCAGGAGGGGCCTTGGCCAAGGGGACCCCCACCACTGGCGTACCTGGACCCACTCTTACCACCGGCACCCCAAAGAGCCCAGGGTACCCATCACCAGCTCCCAGGACCCCCGGAGACACAGGTGAGGCCCGTGGCTGGCTGAGGGGATGAGGAAACTTATGTGGTGTGGTAGAGAAATGGGCTTCCAATTCCCCAATGGTGACCCAACTCTTACCCCAGAGAGACCCAATGTGTAAGGGGTTCATACTAACACACCAGTGGCCAACTGGGGGCTATTGGCAATCTTTGAAGATGGCTCGGATTGTCATACCTGGGAAGCTGGTAGGCAGGAGGCCAGGAACGTTGTCACACAACTTACAATTCCTGGGATAGCCCCCCACAGCAAAGAATCGTCCAGTCCCAAATGTCAATGGTGTCCAGGTTCAGAAACCCTAATCTACCCTATGCAAGTCACTTGGACAAATCAGCAAAAAAGTGGTAGGAAAGCCCGGAAGAAAATGGGCAAAAGCAACGGACAGGTTATTCACAGAAGTGGGAGCCCAAGTGGCCAATGAGAATGCATAGAAATGTTCACACTCACAAGGAGTCAGAAAATTAGAATTAAATTTTTCCATGACAAGCATGGAAAAAATTACAGGTAACACCATGTGTGGGTGAGGATGTGGGGAGACAGGCATCCCCACTGGACAGAGCTCTTTTGATTAAAAAAACAAAAACAAAGAAAGAAACAAAAACAATCAAGCCATATTTTGTGATGTTAAATAGGATTCTAGATTTTGACTCGGCAATCCTGCTACTGCAGAGAAGTCCTTGAAAGGGCTCTCAAGGGGACATACATGAGTATGTTCTTTGGAACATCGCAATATCCGGGAGTTGGAGGCAAGCTAAATGGTCAACACTAGAGGAGTGGGTAAGGGAAGGGTGATGCATCCACAGGGTGGAATTCTATGCAATAGCTAAAGCAGCCGTACACACAGCAACACAGACAGGTACCAACCACATAATATTGAAGGAAAAAGTAAGGCGCAGAATGAGGTCTCTCACAGAATGTTATTTGCAGATCTGCAAACCCCAAAATATTCATACATACATACTAATATAAATACATATGTGCATTTTTATTTATTTATTTATTTTAGCCAGAGACAAACGGACACACAGGAAGGGAGAGAGATGAGAAACATTAGTTCTTCCTTGCAGCACTTAGTTGTTTATTGATTGCTTTCTCATACTGCCTTGACCAGGGGCTCCAGCTGAGTCAACAACCCCTTGCTCATGTCTATGAGCCCATGCTCAAACCAGCGTCCTCAAGGCTTTGAACTTAGGTCCTCAGCGTCCCAGGCTGACACTCTATCCACTGCGCCACCACTTGGTCAGGCCATATGTGCAGTCTATATTGTATAAGGACACATACTTTTTATTATTATTATTATTATTATTATTATTAAGTGAGAGGTGGGGAGGCAGAGAGAGACACCTGCATGCACACCTGACTGGGATCCACCTGGCAAGCCCCTTATGGGGGGTATGCTCTGCCCATCTGGGTCACTGCTCCATTGCTTGGCAACTGAGCTATTTTAGCACCTGAGGTAAGGCCATGGAGCCATCTTCAGCGCCCTAAGCCAACCTGATTGAACCATTTTAGCCATGGCTGTGGGAGGAGAGGAAGAGAGAGAGAAAAAAAGAGAGAGAAGGGGAGGAGGAGGGATGGAGAAGAAGATGGGTGCTTCTCCTGTGTGCCCTGACTAGGAATCAAACCTGGGACAGCCACACACCAGGCTAATGCTCTACCACTGAGCCAACCATCCAGGCCAAGGGACACAGATATGTTTAAGGACACATGTCAAGTCCATTCATAGAGGTACCTGTGGGAGAAGGTGAAGGGGTTGGAGATTGGGGACAAAGAGGAGAAAAATAAAAATAAAACAAGAAGAGACATTATAGGGACTGTTGGTTAGCTTAGCTCACTGCACCCTGAGTCTGAAACATTAAAAGTCAGTACCAGCCTGACCTGTGGTGGCGCAGTGGATAAAGCGTTGACCTGGAAATGCTGAGGTCGCCGGTTCAAAACCCTGGGCTTGCCTGGTCAAGGCACATAAATGAGTTGATGCTTCCAGCTCCTCCCCCCTTCTCTCTCTCTCTCTCTCTCTCTCTCTCTCTCTCTCTCCTCTCTAAAAATGGATAAATAAAATTAAATTAAAAAAGGTTTAAAAAAAAAAAGTCAGTACCAATCTAGGTATCTGAGCCCTGAAAATGTCTAAGTAAGCTGAGAGTCTTGAAATAATGAAAAAACAAACAAACAACAGTTAATATTTATTGAGCAATATGCAATGGGTCAGGCACTATTTTAAGTACTTTGTATACTTTACCCCTTTCATCCTTGTAACACCCACATGAGCCCTGCAATGTGGGTGCAATAATTATGCCCATTTCACAGATGAGAGAGATTGAGGCACAGACTCCGATGGCTGTGACAGGATGACTAATCGTGAGAGCGCTTACTATATACTAGGCATTATGCTAAGTGCTCTGTGCCTACACCATCTCCCTGAATCCTAAGGATAGTTCTGCGTGCAAGGTTTGAGGCTCGCGCATGGTTTATAGTTTACAGATGGGGAAGAAAGTGAGAGGGGAGGCAGGTAAGTGACTTGCTCACAGTCACCCAGGTAAGGAGCAAGGAGCTGGGGTTTCAACCCAGGCAGCCAGGCTGGAGGCCAAGCCCCCCACCCAGCTGCTTCTCCAACCCCACAGACGGATGGCAGGGTAACAGATGTGCACCTCAGAGACCCTACAGGAACCAGTGGGATTCCCTAGAGCTACCAACACAGGTGGCAACTTCAGTGTGAAAGAAATGTGAAAAAGGAAACATTTGGTTTCTCAGCGGAACTAGCCCCATTTCACGGGACCACACAGGACAACACAGAACATTCCCATCACCAAGAGAGTGATACTTAACGGTGTGGACTCTGGGTACAAAGGACTTGGGTTCAAATCCTGTCCCTGCAGCTTGTGAACTGGGTACACGTGTGACTCTGGGCAAGTTGCTTACCTTCTCGGCCTGATTCACCTCACCTGTAAAAAGGTTAAAATTCAGGCCCTGGCCGGTTGGCTCAGTGGTAGAGCGTCGGCCTGGCGTGCAGGAGTTCTGGGTTCGATTCCCGGCCAGGGCACACAGGAGAAGCGCCCATCTGCTTCTCCACCCCTCCCCCTCTCCTTCCTCTCTGTCTCTCTCTTCCCCTCCCACAGCCAAGGCTCCATTGGAGCAAAGTTGGCCTGGGTGCTGAGGATGGCTCTGTGGCCTCTGCCTCAGGCGCTAGAATGGCTCTGGTTGCAACAGAGCAATGCCCCAGATGGGCAGAGCATCGCCCCCTGGTGGGCAGAGCTTCACCCCTGGTGGGCATGCCGAGTGGATCCCAGTCGGGCGCATGCGGGAGTCTGTCTGACTGTCTCTCCCTGTTTCCAGCTTCAGAAAAATACAAAAAAAAAAAAAAGGTTACAATTCAGACTGACCTGGAAGAGAACGAGGCTTCTCATTCAGGCCCCAAATTTAGGGGCCTCCCAAGCCCTCAGTCATCAAGATAAGTAACATCTTAATATGATAGTTTGTAAAAATAAAAATTAATGCAAATAAAAAAAGTTAATGCAAAAGTAAACCACAGTGAACTAAATATCAAAAATTTAATGCCCTAGCCTGATAGCTCAGTTGGTTAGAGTGTGGTCCCAATATTCAGAGGCTGAGAGTTCGATCCCTGGTGGTCAGGGCATATACAGGAACAGATAGATGTTTCTGTCTTTCTCTTTCCCTTCCTCTCTCTCTAAAGTCAATAAATACTTTAAAAAAAAAAAAAGCCTGACCAGGCAGTAGCACAGTGGATAGAGCATCAGACTGGGACACAGAGCACCCAGATTCAAAACTCCAAGGTCGCTGGCTTGAGCATAGGATCATAGACATGACCCCATGGTCGCTAGCTTGGGCCCAGGGTCGCTGGCTTGAGCAAGGGGTCACTCACTCTGCTGTAGCCCCCCTGGGGTCAAGGCACATATAAGAAAGCAATCAATAACCAACCAAGATGCCGCAGTGAAGAATTGATTCTTCTCGTCTCTCTCCCTTCCTGTCTGTCCATCTCTCTCTGTCACTGTCTCACTCACACACACACACACACACACACACACACACACACACACACACACACACAAAGAATAAAGGCAGGATCTGACCTACCTTACCAGACCGCCCCCTGATCTCGGCTCTGTTAGAACTCGTCTTGGGTTGAAATCTGACGTTCTGTTCATCGTGGATCTTTTGCATTACATTCGATTGTTTTAAAATACGGCATAAAAATAGTGATCATGATTTCTGAGATTCCCCCTTGCGAACCCTCCTGCACCACCCCACATACTTCTGCATCTCGCGCACCCCTGCCCCTTCCTGCTCCTTCATGCCATCGTGCATCCTCCCCACGTTCCTGCCCCCTCCCGCATCCCACGCTACCCCCACCCCTCACGTGCCCGGTCCCGCTACTGCCCCCACCTGCGCGCGCATCCTCCCGCAGCGGAGGCCGCCAGGTGGCGCCTGGAGACATCAGAGGAGGCAGGCAGGTGTGGGGCAAGTGGGCGGGGTGAAGTCTGCCGGCGACCAATGACGTCACGAGGTTCTGCGCCTTCCCATTGGTCGTCCATGGAGGGGCGGGACGGACTGACCTCAGCGGTCCATCTTTCTCCTACTGCAGGTTTTGGGAGGAAACCGTGGCCCCAGCGGCGGCTGCCCAGGCCCACGGCGTCCAGAACGGCGTCCCCCGACCCTTTCCGGGGCCCAGCACCGACCTCCCCCTCGGCGCCACAGCGCATCCCCTACGCAGCATCGCCCTCGACAGAAGTGATCTCTCATCCGCCGGGCACTTGGCCGTCTGGCCCGGACCCCGCCTCCTGGGAGAACTCGGACCTCACGTGGACCACCCCTTTGTCCACCCTGGATGCCGCCACCGTGGCTCCGGCGCTGACCCTTGACCCTTCACCCACCCCATGTCCCACCTTGCCCAAAGAGCTGACCTCTGATCCCTCTGCACCAGCCGCTGTGGCTGACTCTTCTTCCCCTTCCTCGGGGCTGACCCTGGAATCTGATACTACCGCGGGCTGGGATGCAACTCGGGACCCCAACACAGTCCCAGAGCCTTCCGGGTCCCCAGACCCTGCCACGGAGCCTCCCCCCACTACCACCCCTTCCTTCGCCATGACCTCTTACCCCACCACTACCTCTTTCCCCACCCCTGCCCTTCACCCCACCACAACTGCTCAACAGACAGCAACCTCTGGCCCCATCACACCCCCTTACCCTGTTAGGAACCCTCACACCACGACGACCCCTCACACCACCAAAGTCCCTGACTCTACCACCACTGTTCACACCACCTGGACTCCTGACCCCAACTCAACCCCTGCGATCACCACTAAGTCCCTCCTGACTTCTTCAGAAACAGAACCTTCCTTTCCCACGTCAGCACTGGCAGCTAAGCCCAGCCTGCGCCCCCGGTTCACCTTCATGAGGGCCCCTTCCTCTTCCACATACCATAGGTCCAGCTTGGAACCTCCTCTGGACTCAGAGTCCAACCTCTCCAGGACCTCTTCAGCCCCAAGCATGGACACAGCGTCTGCTGAGGACTTGGAGCCACCCGGACATCACGGCCTAAAATTAACCCCTCCATCTCCTCCTCAGACCCCACACTCGGACTCTGACCCTGCTGGGACCCCTGACCTCCACCTGTCTCATATGGCTCCCCCCTTAGATCAGCCTCCTCCTGACAACCTCACTGTAGGGCCAATGCCTGCTCAGAGCCCAGGCCCCCTCGGCCCATGTGTGGCCTCAGTGCCACCACCTGTAAGGGTCATGGCTTGTGAGCCACCTGCCCTGGTAGAACTGGTGGCTGCTGTCAGGGACATGGGTAGCCAGCTGCAAAAGCTGACTCAGGCCCTGGAGTGGGATCAACGGGAGCGCCAAGCCCTGGGCCTGGGGCTGGCTCAGCTGGTGGAGGCTGCCCAGGGTCTGGGGCAGCTGGGTGAGGTGGTGAAGAGACTGGCAGAGGCGACCTGGCCCCCCAGCCCGCCGGCACCAACCACCACCACCCCAGCAGAGGAAGAGAGGCCTCTGAGGGGGGACGTGTGACTCCCACCTGGGATGTGCAGGGCTTAAGACATTCCTAACCAAAAAACAACAACATAAAAGGAAAACCAAAGTATCAAATTAAAAACAGGATGTGGATGACATTTCCGGGGGGACTAGGGGAACCCTGGAGAGATGGAATCACAAGACAGATCTGTTTGTGAATACAGCAGGGACCGTGCAAGGTGGTGAGGATGGTGATGATGATGATGGTGATGGTGATGGTGAAGATGAGCATGGTGGGGGTGGTCATTCTGATGGGTGATGGTGATGAGAAGATTACAGCAGTGATGATGGAGATGATGGGTATGCAGATGATCATGGTGGCAGTGATGGAGATCATGGTGACAAGGATGACAGTGATGGAGGCGATGGTTAAGAACAGGGGTAGTCAACCTTTTTATACCTACTGCCCACTTTTGTATCTCTGTTAGTAGTAAAATTTTCTAACTGCCCACCGGTTCCACAGTAATGGTAATTTATAAAGTAGGGACGTAACTTTACTTTATAAAATTTATAAAGCAGAGTTACAGCAAGTTAAAGCATATAATAATAATTACCAAGTACTTTATGTCCAATTTTCACTAAGTTTGGCAGACTAAGTCTTTATAAAACTTACTATAGTTAAATCTATCTTTTTATTTATATTTTGGTTGCTCTGCTACCACCCACCATGAAAGCTGGAACGCCCACTAGTGGGAGGTAGGACCAGGTTGACTACCTCTAGTCAAGAAGATACCCATGGCCTGGGCCAGTTGGCTCAGTGGTAGAGCGTCAGCCTGGCATGTGGAAGTCCCGGGTTTGATTCCTGGTCAGGTCCACAGGAGAAGCGCCCATCTGCTTCTCCACCCTTCCCCCTCACCTTTCTCTCTATCTCTCTCTCCCCCTCCTACAGCCAAGGCTCCATTGGACCAAAGTTGGCCCAGGTGCTGAGGATGGCTCTATGGCCTCCGCCTCAGGTGCTAGAATGGCTCCAGTTGCAATGGAGAAACTGCCCAGATGGGCAGAGCATCACCCCCCGGTGGGCTTCCTGGGTGGATCTCAGGCGCATACGGGAGTCTGCCTCTCTGCCTCCCCGCTTCTCACTTCAGAAAAATACCAAAAAAAAAAAGCACACAGTGGTGATGGCCATGATGGTGGTGGTGATGTTGACAAAGATGGCACAATGGCACTGATGATGGTGGTGATGACACCCCGTTATCACAATAGGGCGGGAACCTCTGCCTTGGTTATAGATGTAAATAAGAGGAGAGCATGTCACGGCGTGTGCACACATCCCCCCCAAAGTGTCTGTTGAACACACGAGTGCATAACAATAACTATGCCTAGTATTCGCTGGGCGCCGCCAATGGCTTGGGTTCTGTTTTCAGGGTTCTGCATGTGTGTGATGTCGTCTTATCTTGGTGAACGTCCGTCTGCTGAGGAGGGTCCCGTTTCCACAGCTCAGCAGAGAGGCATGAACCTGGGAGCCCCAGTGCCTGAGTTGGGGGCCTTGTGGGTGTGAACCCAAGATGGTTGCTTCACTTTTTGGTCCGAGTCTCCCCGACAATACAAGGGGATATAACCTTGGCTTGACTCTGATGAGGAATGGAGGCGTCCACACGCCTGCCCCAAGTAGCGCTTAGCACAGGGCTGGCTCTTGGATACATGCTCATCGTGTGATTGTTTTACCATATCCATCCTCATCTGACAGCTCGGGTCACCCAGGCCGGTCTGACCCGGAGCCATTGCTCACAAAATAGTTTGTGCCCAAGTCCAACGTTCCTGGGTTCAAGGCCTTGTCCCGGCTGTGGGACTCGGGCAGTCCCTTTACTTCCTCTGAACTTCAGTCCCTTGTCCCCCCGCCCCCACCCCGCACGATGGAGCTGTACTTGTCCTGGCCTCCTGAAGTAATTGTGCAGGGAAGGATAGGGCTCAGCGTGTACGTAGCGTGTGCTCCGTTCACCCGCGTTGATCGCAAACACTCTTCCTGGCCAGACTGCTCTCCGCCTGATGCAGTATGAGCTCTTCATACCTCCCGTGGTCCCCACGGCCCTTCGAGGGATGGACAGACTTAACCCCCATTTCAGGAGGAAACTGGGAACCCCAGCCCCAGAATAACGCAATGCAGATTTCCTTTGACTTTGGCCTTGGGTTCCAGGGTTTAGATTTGTGGGACAGCCCCTATCTGGGTGAGCCCCTTCCCCCTTCTCTGTACCTCAGCGGACTGGCTTGGGCGACCCCATCTCTGATCCGGGCTCCTGCAGCCTCAGGCAGGAAGGAGCCTGTCCCCTCTTTCTCCGATCTTCAGTCTGAGCCCGGCTCAAAGGTCTTGGAAGGTCAGGCAGCTGGCGCCCCTGCGGTCTTGCAAAGGCCAGCAGGGTCCAGTTACTCACCCCGGGGGGGAGGGAATAATATATGGGGGTCCAGATAAATGGACCATCTGCCACTCCTGCCAACAGGCCAAAAAGCATGTCCCTGTTCCCGAGGCCTCGTTAACCCCAGAGACTTAAATAACTCCTGACCCGGTAAGGGCTGAATGGATGTCTTTGGCCTGCCTTCCCTTTGCCCTCCTGGGTCCTCGGGGGCCCAGAGGACGGTGCTCCAGCTAGGGAGCAAAGGGTCTCCTCTCTCTCCCATTGCTAGAGCAGGGCAGGGGGACTCTGGCTCCGAGTCAACCTAGGGGACCCAGCCGGGGGTTCAGACTCCTGGTTGCTGTCCACGATCCAGGTTTGCAGGGGGCTGTCGGGGACTCTGGGCCAAGGTCCCTCCACCCCCTGCCACCTCTGCCAGCCCTAAAGAAGCGAGTGCTTACTTATCTGGTCACACTATCCCTATTTGGCCAGGCGGCTAAGCCCAAACATCTGGCCCTAGGGCCCGAGGCCAGGCAGGATGCATGGCCAGCCCCCACCTCTTGCTGGACCTGACTCCGGGCACCTCCCACGGGACAGCTGAACCTGTTGCCTTGCGCGCCAGCTTGCTACAAGCTGAGAACAGTAGCTGCAGAGGCCTAGTGCTCTGGACAGAGGCAGAGAAACATTCACAGCGAACTCTCTCTCCTCTCTCTCTCTTTCTCTCCCTCCCCTTTCTCCTTCCATGGTTTGCAGAGGCCTCCTGAGGCCAGAAACACTTCCCCTGCAAGTGGGCTGCGGCTGCGTGTGCCACTCATGGCAGGATTCATGCGCTGCTGCAGTCGAGGTCCCCGGTGTCTCCTTGGATTTTTGATTGTGTGTTTGTCATCGAAACCAATGGGACAAGGAGGCGTGCCAAGTCCAGCTTCCCAGTGGGCTCTGGTGGCCCGATTCCTGGCCTTCTGCACTCAGGCAGGGGCCTCGAGTCCCCCACCCCCTTGAGGGTCTGCCAGCGAGAGCCACACTCAGCAACAATTAGAGAGATAGGCAGAGAGACTGAGTTGGGGACAGAGACAGAGACAGGGGAGGAGAAAGCTTTTTTCCCATTGTGAGTGTGTGTTTTAAATAAGAAACTTCACATTTTCACTTTGCACTGGGCACCCACAAATTTTTTAGCTGGTCCTCTGTGCCAGTGTGGTGTCCACCAGCTAGGGGAAACCCAGAAGTCCCTTGACAAGCACCATCCTGGTTGTGTTTTTTTGGGGGGCGGCTACGTGAGAAGGTTTGGAAATAAGCCAGAGCTGGGTTTGCATCCAGACCGACTTCTTTTCCTTTCCTTTCCTTTCCTTTCCTTTCCTTTCCTTTCCTTTCCTTTCCTTTCCTTTCCTTTCCTTTCCTTTCCTTTCCTTTCCTTTCCTTTCCTTTCCTTTCCTTTCCTTTCCTTTCCTTTCCTTTCCTTTCCTTTCCTTTCCTTTCCCTTCCCTTCCCTTCCCTTTCCTTCCCTTCCCTTCCCTTCCCTTCCCTTCCCTTCCCTTTCCTTCCTTTCCTTTCCTCTCTCTTTCTCTCTTTCTCCCTCTCTTTCTCTCTCTTTCTCCCTCCCCCTCCCTCCCTCCCTCCCTCCCCCTCCCTCCCTCCCTCCCTCCCTCCCTCCCTCCCTTCCTTCCTTCCTTCCTTCCTTCCTTCCTTCCTTTCTCTTTCTCCCTTTCTCCCTTTCTCCCTTTCTCTCTCTCTTTGTCTCTTTCTTTCTTTCTTTCTTTCTTTCTTTCTTTCTTTCTTTCTTTCTTTCTTTCTTCCTTTCCTGAGCTGGTGCTGGGTTGAAGGGCTAGTTCCTGGTGAATGGGTCCTGAGTTCAGAGCTATTAGGAAGGCAGGGCTTTCCTCTTCTTTTTTTAAAGATTTTTTTTATTGCTTGATTTTATAGTGGCGGGAGGTGGGGAGGTGAGAAGTATCAACTCATAGTCGCTTCACTTTAGTTGTTCACTGCTTGCTTCTCATCTGTGCCTTGACCAGGCAAGCCCAGGGTTTCAAACTGGTGACCTCGGCGTTCTGGGTCGACACTATCCATGGTGCCACCACAGGCCAGGCAATGATTTGATTTATTGATGTTAGAGAGAGGAGAAAGAGAGAGAGAGAGAAGGGGGGAGGAGTGGGAAGTATCAACTCCCATATGTGCCTTGACCAGGCAAGCTGGGATTTCGAACCCGCAACCTCAGCATTCCAGGTCGACGCTTTATCCACTGCGCCACCACAGGTCAGGCTTCTTTTCTTTTTATTGGCAATGAGAGGCTTGGTGAAGGAAGAAAACATGATCAAGGTCAGACAGAGCAGGAAAACCTTGGACATACCTGGTTTCTTTTAAAGCAGCCTCCAGTTGAGGTGACATTTACATGCCATCCATTTCACCCTTTTTATGTATACAGTTGTAATATACTGCTCACAGAAATTAGGGGACATTTCAACATGAAGAGGAAGCAATAAAAAGAAAAGAAGAATTTGATGGGTTTTTTTATTATTAAACAGGAACATCAGAAAAGCAAAGGACACGTCAAAGAAAGTTGTGCAATTATGCAAATGAGAGGCAAACCGACTCTGATTTCACTGGTGAAAACTATCTGCCCATTCCCTGATTCCTTTATTTTTGTGAGCAGTGTATATTCTGAGGATTGTGCGATACTCATAACTTTTCCACCACCATCGCCATCACTAAGGAGAACACCTGGACTCATTAGCTGTCAGTCCCCATCTGCCCCCTCTAGTGACTCCGCCCCTGACAGTCACTAATGTTTCTCGATGGATTTGCCTATTCGGGACAGTTCATGTAAGTGGAATCTTGTCACGGATCGTCTTTCGTGACCGGCTTTTCTCCCTTCAAGAATATTTTCAAGGTTCATCGTGATGCAGCACGTGTTGGGTCTTCTTTTATATATATATATATAAATCTTCTTTTATATATATATATATAAATCATATATATATATATATGATTAATATTCCATTGTATGGATGAACCACCTGATATGTATGTATCCATTCATTTATTGACGGACATTTGGGTTGTTGCCAGTTTTGGGCTGCTGTGAATAACGTTGCCTGTGAATATTCATGTGGATGTAGGTTTTCATTTCTTTTTGGTGTGTGTGAGGGGGAGAAAGAGAGAAGAGAAGCTTCAGTTTGTTGTTGCAGTACCTTAGTTGTTCACTGATTGCTTTTCATACATGCCTTGACTGGGGGGGCTATAGCAGAGTCAATGTCTCCTTCCTTAAGCCGGAGACTTTGGGCCCAAGCCAGCAACCTTGGGCTTCAAGTCAGTGACCTCTGGGCTCAAGCCAGCAACCACAGGATTCTGTCTCGGATCCCATGCTCTGCTCAAGCCAGTGACCCACGCTCAAGCCAGTGAGTGACCTTGGTGTTTTAGACCTGGGACCTCAATATCCCAGGTCGGTGCTCTATCCACTGTACCACCCCCAGTCAGGCAATATGGATATGTGTGTTCATTTCTCGTGGGCAGATGCCAAGAGCGGAAATGCTGGGCCACGTGGTAGTTCAGTGTCTCACACATAGAGAAACTTCCACAGTAGCTGCCCCATTTCTTTCACTCCGACACTGGGAGGATTCCAAGGTGTTCACGCCCTCCCCAACATGCACCGTTGCCTGTCCTTTGATGATGACCCTTTGGTGGGTCTGAAGGCTGCTGCAGACCCAATTTTCTGTCTTTTTCAACCTGCCCCTTCTCCAGTCTCCTCCAAGGGAGGTGCAGCCATCTCACCAGCACACAAACACACACTCACACGATTCTTGCATTCTTCCACATGTATACCCACCCGCACACACTTCCTCAGAGTTACACGCACACTTCTGTCCATCCCCATGCTTACTTACACACACACATTCACTCACATTCTCACATGAAGATGTACACTCACTGTCTCACGCTCACTCCCACACTCCTTCACACTCACACTCATACTGTCATATGCATGCTCACACGTACACACATGCTTACTCACATGCCTACTCTTACATTCACACACTCATGCTCACACACTCATACACTTACAGCAGACTCACACTGTCACATGAATACACATTCATGGTAACACACCCTCCTACACTTGTACTCACACTGCCAGTCCCCGGCGTGGGGCCCCTTGACCCGCTGATGACAATAGGATAGGATGCTCTGCTGTTTAAGAGCTGAGCCCTGCCCAGGAGCTAGCTGGCCTGGGTGTGAGTCTCACATCTGCTCTGCCATGCTGTAAGCACAGGCTGACACCTTGGTGGCCCTGGGCCATCCCTGCCCACCTGTGACTGTGATAGTGACATGGGCGGCTCTGAGGGGTGAGCTGATGTGCCTGCCTGGAAGCCACTTGAGAAGGGGATCTTGTTGGCACTAAGCATTCTGATTAGTGTTAGGCATCACTTCATTACCTAGTGTTCCACTGGCATGGCCCCACCCCCTAGGGCCCTTCCTGGGAATTTCTGTCCTCCCTTGCCCCTGGTGATTGTCACCTGCCAGTTAATCCTCAGCTGCTGCCACCAATTAACACTGTCTGTGGCCACCCCTGACCCCTGCTCATCTCCACTCACCATTACCCGCCTCCGCCCTCTCCACGCACCTCCAGCTTTTTGGGGACACATTCTTGGCCTAGCTGCCAGGGCTATTTCAGATTCACTGATAAGATGGCAGGAGGTCCTGATCATGCTCTTCTACCATACCCCTCCTCCACGAACCTCACCTGGATTGTCCAGGACAGGGGCCTGCCGGTGTCTCCAGTTCTCTGAATGGCACCTCAATTCAAAGGGCCCCTGGGGTCATTCTGCATACGCTGTCATCATACACAGCGCTGCTCCTGTAGGCCATAGCAGGGGCACTGGGGTGTGTGTGTGTGCCGGGGCCAGGGACAGAACGACACTTGATCCAGCTCTAGTTTGTAGCCTTGCACTAGGCTGGCGGCCAAGGAGGGCACGGAGAGGAAGACAGAGTGTTTGCAAACAGGGCGGCTGCCAGGAAGGGGCCAGGGGGAGAGGGGGAGGTGTGAAGGGGCAGCAGCCCAGCTGGTGGTGACTGACAGCCACACCAGCCTGGGTGACTTCTTCCCCTGCCGCACACGCACAGGCACACACACACACACACACACACACACGAAAATACACACACTCTGACCAGCTCCTGCACATGTCCTCCCACAGTCGGACACTCTCAAGCTCCCTTGAATCGTCTTCCCCTCACTCACCCAGACAGACGCACAGAAAGAGACCCAGATGACCCCAAGACAAGCAGCGATGGCTACAAACGCTGGCCCAGAGCCAGCCTCGGGCGCTGTCACCCTGAAGGGCCATTTCTGCTATTCTGTCTCTCTGCCCCTTTGTCTCTCCCTTTCCCTGCCTGTCTCCCCGCCCCCCATCTCTCTCTGTCTCTGTCTCCATCTGTCTGTCTCTTTCTCCTCCTCTGTCCCTGTCTTCCTCCCTCTCTTGCACAATGCTGTCTTCAGTGCACGCACGCGCGTGCGCGCGCGCACACACACACACACACACACACACACACACAACATCCCTCTCTTTCCCAAGCCGACTGTTCGACAACGCAGAGACCTAAGTGCCAGCCAGATGGACTTTATTTGCAGAAGGTGGCCGGGCTCAGAGGAGAAAGCATTTTATCTACAGGGTAACAGCCAGTACGTGGGCGGAAGGGGAAGGGCACAGGGTGAGAGAGACCCGGGCAGAGGAGAGACACGTGAGGAAAGAGGACCAGGTGTGCAAAACCACCGGGGTCCATTCATTCAACAAGCCTTTCCTGCCCACCGGCGACAGCCAGGACGGCCCCAACCGCGCGGGACACAGTAGAGAGCAGGACAGGTCGGGGCCCCAACACCCAGGAGCTCAGGAGGTCCCAGGAGGACGCAGAGTAACCACATAGAGTCTGTGGTGAAGGTGGAAGGGAATCCCTGTAGCAAAGGAGAGGCGGGTGGGGACGGACGCCAGGTCAGCCCCGCCCCCACTGCATTGCTGCCCAGGGTGGGGAGGAGTGGCCCCAGAAGGACTGAGGGGTAAGCGTGTCAGGTTTGCACAAAGTGAGGGGCCCAGTCAAGGGCACCACATGCAAAGGAGGCAGCAAAGGCCCTGGGGTAGGAAACTGGTGGGCACAGACATATAGGGACCCAACAGACCCCACCCGCTAAGGAAGGGGGACAGAAAGACAGAAAGGGAAAACAATGAAGCCGTGACCAAAAAAGGCAGAAGAGAAGCCAAGAGCCACCCTACGAAGCCCAGGAGACCTCAGGATATAGGACCAAGTTGATTTTCCCTGGCTTCACCCTACTCCCGGGGCAAATGTGGGCCCAGGCCGTCACTCTCCAGCCTTATTGTCTCCCACATCCACCTCTTCAGCCTCCTCCTCCTCCCGCTGCCTCCAGGGTCGCTTCAGGTAGCTGTGGACGGAGCTCACCGGGCTCCTCTTTCGGGGGTGGGGGTCCAGCAGCCCCCAGAGGAGAGCATCGGCCACGGGCGTCAGGCCAACCCAGGGCTGGGGCCGGTCCTGGGGCTGACCCTCGGCCCGCCAGATGAGGAAGTCCTCATAGAAGGGGTCAGACTCGGCCAAGGGCTGGTCCCAGGGGAAGTAGCCCGTGAGAAGGCAGAAGAGCAGGACCCCCAGCGCCCAGGCATCCAGGGCTGGCTGGATGGGCAGGCCCTCAGGCAGTGGTGGGGGCACACACAGCTCTGGGGCCGTGTAGGGGATGGGTAGCCCGGTCAGGCGGAGCAGCGTCCCGCGGGGCCGCGTGTGGCCGAAGTCAGTGAGCTTGACCCGCCGGCAGGCTGGGTCACACACCAACACGTTCTCGGGCTTGAGATCGCGATACACCAGGCCGTGGGAGTGGATGTACTCCAGGGCCGAGGCCAGCTGGGCCGCACAGCGCTGGGCAGCTGGTTGTGGCAGGCCCACCTGCAGGGGGGACAACACAGGGTCACTGTCCCTCCCAAACCAGGGGGTCTGGTGACACAGCTTCTCCCCAGCCCCCAGGAGAAGGAAGGGCCTCAAACAGGGTGGCCCGGCCTGACCAGGCGGTGGTGCAGTGGATAGAGCGTCGGACTGGGATGCGGAGGACCCAGGTTCGAGACCCCGAGGTCGCCAGCTTGAGCGCGGGCTCATCTGGTTTGAGCAAAAGCTCACCAGCTTGGACCCAAGGTCCCTGGCTCAAGCAAGGGGTTACTCGGTCTGCTGAAGCCCCATGGTCAAGGCACATGTGAGAAAGCAATTAATGAACAACTAAGGTGTTGCAACAAGAAACTAATGATTGATGCTTCTCATCTCTCTCCATTCCTGTCTGTCCCTATCTGTCCCTCTCTCTGACTCTCTCTCTCTGTCTCTGTAAAAAATAAATAAATAAATAAATAAATAAAAAAACAGGGTGGCCTGTGTGAGCCCTGGGGTGACCCTGTGGAGACCAGTGAGGGGTGATGGGTTCTACTTTGACCTCGTGAGGGCAGGTGAATTCAGAGGGTGCGGTGTTGGCCCCAGATGGGACAGGCGACTCCCCCTGGAGACCCCAATGAGAGGCCTGTGGGAACTGGGGGTGTGCTTCATGGTCTGGTGAGGCCCCCACCCCAAGCAGCGAGCAAACTTGAGTCCGGTTTGCTCAGGGCTGTTTCTGTGAGACCCAGTGGGGCTCCCAGGGAGGATCTGTGCACCCACCTTGGGCTGAATGAGGGCAATGAGGTCCCCATGCAGGACGGGCTCTGTCAGGAAGCTGTAGGAATTGGCAGACTCGATGCCAATGCCGTAGGCGGCCACGATGGCCGGGTGCGTGCCCAGAGAGAGGCCCACACAGAACTCGTACAGGAAGCCACGGAGGGAAGTGGAGGCCTTTGGGAGCTGTTTCAGTGCCAAGGGTGTGCCTGGGGGCAGCAGGGACAGGAGTTGGGGACAATGAGGACCCAGGGTTACCCCTGCTGGCCCCAAGCACAAACCTCCCTCCCGAACCCACTCTAAGCGCAGCCTGGCCACCAAACACACGGTGGTGGTAGCGCTAATCATAATAACAGTAGCTCTGCTCTGTTTGAGCCCACGGACTCGAAGCGGAGGAAGGAATGTATATCACCAAAGCTGGACTACTCAGACCCTCCAGGGACCTAGTGTGGCCCCTGGGTCCAGCAACCTCATGCCAAAGAGCTGGGTCGGATCCACGGCAGCGGGGGAAGACACTTTGCTCTGGGTAGTGGATCCAAGGAAGGTCTTTTTAGGAAATTCCATCACTGTGTGGAAAGACCTCCTAGGATGTGAGAAGTCCCCGAAGACGGGAACTCTGGTGTCTGCAGTTTTGCGGCCACCTCCTGTGGGGGCCCAGCCTCTCCTGCCCATCGGGGAGGCTGCGTGATCGGGGAGGCCGTGTGGAGCGAAGGCAGATCACCCCCTCCCCTTAAATATTGACTGCCACCCACCCCTCCACTCTGTCCCCTGCTGGACGCAGCAGCAGCAGCAGCAGCAGCTGAAGGCAGCTGGCATCAGTCAGGGCGCGTGGCACTTTCTGTTCTGCTGAGCTGGGTCCATCTGTACTGACGGCCATCCCATCTGTGTTCTTCCCTGCCCTGCCCACCCCAATGGCGGCACCCAAGGGCATTCAGGGGTACGTGAAGGAAGCGTCAGTGGATGAGGCGCCTTTACAGCCTCTGAGCCCAGACCTTGCTCCTGCCTCCGAGTTCTGAGGTGACCCGGTTCTGGGTTGACCTTTCTCCTTGTTCTGGGCTGAATGGCGACCCCTCCCCCATACTGCAGGATGTGATTGTATTTGGAAATGGGTCTTGAAAGAGGTCAGATGAGATCACAGGGTGGTGGTCCCTGGTCCACTTTGAGGACATCAGGACCTGGACACGTACAGAGGGACGACCATGTGAGAACACAGGGAGGAGATGGCCGGTGACACACCCAGGACAGAGGCCTCAAAGGCAATCAACCCTACCTACATCTTGACCTTGGACTTCCAGGCTATGGGGTGGCCAGAAAATACATTTCTGATGTTCAAGCCGCCCTGTCCATGGTCCTGTGTTGTGGCAGCACCAGGAGGTCCAACTCGAATGTGGGCTCACAAGCTCCCAACTGGGTTCCCGGCACTACCCAGGATGGGGAACTCAGAAGGCCAGTCCTGACTGACAGTGTTCCGTCCACAGTCTCCTAGCTTTGCGGGGAGGATGGAGGGTGTGTGCACCGTGGGCTGGGTGTCGAGCCTTGCTAGGTGCCTGGCTCACAGCCTGGCTCCGAGCCAGCCCCACGGTGATTACTAAACTGGCCACATGTGAAGGCCACAAGGGGGGACCTCTCTGCTCCCCATGGTCCCCACAACTGCGGCCTTGACGTGTTCAGAGAGGACTTTCCAGGAACACACACGGCTTAGGGGGCGAAGACAAAATGGGATTCGGGTCTGCAGGCTCCGCAGCCTTGGCTGGCCTCCACCTGGGCCCACGCTGCTGGCCCCTGCAGCCACCCACCCACCCCAACCTGTGTCCCCAGGCCCGGTACCTTTCTCTCGGTGGATGACCAGCAGGACCTGGCCGAAGCGGCCCTGGCCCAGGGGACGCATTTGCTGGTACAGCTCGTCCACCTCAGCTTGGACCAGGGTCTGGGCGCTGAGTGCCATCATGTCCTCCAAGGCCAGGGCCGCCTCCTGGCCCTGCCGCAGTTCCTCCGCCGTGAGGCCCCCCAGGTTCTGGTCATCTCCATCATCTCCGTCCACTCCGTCCTCCGCGGGCCCCTCCTCCACTTGTTCCTCGTCTGACTGTTTGCCGGGCATGTCTGCCAAGCAGAGCACACAGGGTGACTCCTAAGGGGCCTGGCTACCAGACTGGGGTCCGAGAGAGGCAGGGCTGGGGGCTGGGACTCCTGGGTCTGAGTAAGGAGGGTCCGGGGCTGTAAGAGTTAGACCCCAGGCTTCTTAGAGGCTTGGGAAAACCGCTCCCAAGAGCTTGTTCCCATCTGGGACCCAGGTGTCCCCCAAGCCCTAGTGTCCACAGCCCTGCCCTCTCTGGCCCCCCGGGAGCAAAGAACACCTGTTTGCGCTTTAGGAGATAGAGGCCGCTTATCCACCCCCCAGGGCCTATGTCTGTTTGCTTTGGAAACAAGATGGGGGTGTCTCGAGTTATCTGGTTCATCTTTCAGCCTTGGGCCACCGGGTGACTCTGGGGGCGGGGGTGAGTGACATCTGTGATCTCGAGCTTGACCTCACGCCAACTCGTAACTGGTTCCCCACTCCTCAGATGCGTCCAGGGAAGAGGGAGACTGAGTCACGATGGGAAATGCCAAAAGCCCACCAACCTGCCATCCTCAGATGCAGGAGTACAGGCCCCCGGTCCCTCCGCCCTCAGACCCAGGAGTCCGGGCCCCCTGTCCCTCCTCCCTCTGACCCAGGAGTCCGAACCCCCTGTCGCTCCTCCCTCGGATCCAACAGTCAGGCAGCCCCTCTGTCCCATCTCTCCTGTGACCTATACAACTCACACAGCTGGGGACCCCCAGACACGATGTCCCTAACACTCAGCCACTCGACCACCTTAAGGTCCGGCTGCAGCTCTCCGGAGGGACCCAGGACTCTGACCGCCGGCCTGGCTTCACTTCCAGGTGTATCCCACCTCAGGCCCCTTCGCCCTGGCCTCCTCCTGACCTGGGTTCAGACCTCCAGACCTCTCACCTTCTCCAAGGCTTGCCTGACCCTCCGGCTGCCCGCTGTGGTCAGTGTCCAGCACTTAGAGCCCATGCCAGCGGAGGACAGCCCAGGAGCGAGACCCCGCCCCCACCTAGGGTCCTAAGCCCCGCCCATAGCCCCGCCCCCCTCTACCCCACTAAGGCCAGAGCGACATCGTGTGTTGACTCCCAGAACAAGCTGCGTTGGGACAAATGGCCCAGACTCAGGATCTCAGTGTCTCCTCCTTCAAACCCAGACCACCGGCCCCTCCTACCTCGGACCCGGGGGTTCAGACTCCAGGCCCCGCCCCCCTCAGACTTGCGGTCCAGACCTCCCGTAGAGGATGAAGTTATCTGTCTATAGATCCCCTGCCTGGACCCCACCCAGCTGCCCATCAATGCCCCATTGACAGGTCAGACACACTTGTTGGGTGAGGGAGGTCTTGGGAACAAGACACGGGGGAGGGGGGTCCCTTGGGGAAAGGATGAGACAACAGGGATTCCAGAACGATGCGGTGAGGGATGAGCTCAGACTTGGGGCCGAGGGGCAGCAGGTGCTGGAGCAACTGGGAAGAAAGAGGCCCGAGGGGAGGGAAACACCAGGGTCCAGCCTGAGCCGGAGCCCGCTGCTTTCCCGGTGGAAGTGGGGAAGCTAGGTGGGTAGTGATCAAGGTCTCCGGGCGGAGGCTCCCACCCCTCAGCCTCCTAATAGCGACACGGCAAGATGGGAACTCAATTCTTTATACAATACGCTTTTATTTTGGAAGAAGTTTAGGTTTTGAGAACAGTTGCAGAGATGGTGGTGCTGAGCACTCTCGGGACCCTTGGCCCAGGACCCCCGCGGGGTCAGTGTCTCAGCCAACAGTGCCTTTTGTCCAAGCTTGGAAAGTCACAATCCGACACACGAGGCGTCCTATCTCCCCGGTGTTTCCGCCAACAACCTACCTCCCCGCCCCCCCCAACCCGGAGTTCAACCCAGGACACCACGTTGTGTCGAGTGGACCCACTTTTCCTAAATCTAGAAAGGACGCAGGACGGATTCCCACGAGGAAGCATCGTCCCGGCGCCTGGCCTGGTGGGGTCTCTGGGACGCGGTCCCGCCTGCGTCACCGGTGGATAGGGACCCATCCAAACCAGCACGACCTGAGCGTGGGCGGTCACCCACCACGTGCCCTGTGTTGTCCGAGCGGGCACAGGGTCGCCGGAGTGTGGGGAGAAGGAGAAAAGGTGTAGAAATAAGAGACCAAGTCCACGCTAGAGCGCCTGAGAACACGGAGACACTATAACTCAGATAGAGTCCCAGCGGGGGGCTTCTGCAAGTGCGGCTCTGGGAAGGCATTCTCGGGAAGGTCACAGGGCGTGCAGGTGCCTGCTGGCAGGTAGCTACAAGTAGCCGCGTGTGCGTGCAGATTTAAACCCACAAAGGATGCATGGCTTCCTCAGTGTCACCCGGATGGACGGAGCCCAGGGACAGGGGAGAGAGGCAGGCAGGCAGAGGTCGAGGTTTCCGTAGTGTCGGATCCTGAAAGCTCAGATGGGGTGCCGAGGACAGTGGGAGTCTTGCAAGGTCTTTAGCAGAGGAGTGACCTCATCAGAACTGCATGTCCTCCCATCCAGTGTGGCCCCCACCAGACGGAAACGTATCTACAGGGGAAACAGTGCCTTCCTCCAAACAGACACATTCAGGACAGAAGGGAAAGGAAGGGTGTTTGAGGGAGGAAGGGCCGGAGCGGGGTGAGGGGGGTGGGAGGTGGACTCCTGGGTCTGAGGGGGGAGGGGTTGGAGATCTTGGAATCCCAGGTCCTCAGCCCGACCTCCGGTGGGGAGAAAATACATCCCATCTCTGTCATCTCAGGAGCAGCTGTCTCTGCATCCAGGTGGCCATGGAGGCTGGGGGAGGGGCCTTTGGCTGAGGCTCTGGCCACCTGTCTCAGTCACCTGGTCTGGGAGTTCCCCCATCTGTTCCCATCCTCCGGCCACCTAGGTCATCGTCCTCCTCCTCTGTCCACTCCTCCAAGCTTGACCCCCCCTCCTCCTCCTCATCCTCCCCAGACGGACTCCCCAGACCCCCAGGCTCCCCCCTGTTCCCCTCCAAGCCCCAGTCATCCCCCAGGAAGTTCAGGACAGCCAGGGCAGGGCTCCTCGTCTCTGGATCCAGGTCCAGAAGCCCCCGGAGCAATGCCAGAGCCGGGGCTGCAAACTGGTCCCAGGGCGGTGGTGGTTGAGGTGGCTGGGGCCTGGTGGTCATCCAGCCAGCAAAGGCCTCGAACTTGGGGTCGGGGGTCAGGGCCACATCCCAAGGGAAACAGGCCATGGCGGCACAGAAGAGAAGCACCCCCAGGCCCCACGAGTCCAAGGACGGTCGCAGGGGCAGGGTGGCAGTCGGCAGCAGGAGACAGAGCTCAGGTGGGACAAAGGGCAGAGGCCCTGGTGGGGGAGGGGTTGGACTGCCCTCAGGCCGGGTCAGACCCAGGTCTCCTAGGGCCACACGGCTGCAGGCAGGGTCAAAGACCAGCACGTTGTCTGGCTTCACATCTGCATGGACCAGCCCTCGGCTATGGAGGAAGTCCAGGGCTCCAGCCAGCTGGGCCATCACACGCTTCACCAGCGGCTCGGGGAGGCCCTGAGGTCAGGGAGATAAGGTGAAGGTCAGGGTGCTTTCTCTACTTTGCTTCTTGGGTTCCAGAATCCAGAAGCCCTGACCGGTGACTACCTCTAGTGTTCCCGGAACAACCCCCCCCCCCATATCTTCTCGAGATCGTCCGCAACCACAATGGGCACCCTCATTGATACTGCCATAAAGCAAACCCTGAATCTAACCAGAGGTTGCTTTAGCTCCCGTCATACCTGCCCTGAACACTAGTACTCAGAACCGTTCTTTACATTTCTTACTCACCTTCTCCAAACGGACGACTCAGATCTCCAGTGAGAACACAAACCCCCCAACTTAATTCTGTTCTTTGTCCCCCGCTATTTTAGATCCCGTCTCCGACTCAGATCTTGCTCTAAACGTCCATAGTTCACGTCATCAGTCCCTTGATAAAGCTATCCACCCAGCTAGCCAGCAACCCATTCATCAAAGCAGTTATCTACCCAACAGTCTCTTCTAGTTTCCACTCAACATCCATCCCACAGCCAGCCAGCAATCCAATAATTTATTCAATTATTTAATATCCAAAATCCATCCATTCAACTCTTCTTCCTTCTTTCCACCCTTACTTCCATCCACCTTCCTTCATTCCTCCCATTCATCCATCTTTCCACCCTTTCCTCCATCTACTCTTCCTTCTTTCCTTCCTTTCTTACATCTGTCCATCCATCCATCCATCCACCCTTTCTTCCTTCCTTTCTTCCTTCCACTCTTTCTTTCATCTATCCTTCTTTCCACCTACCCTTCATTCTTCCCTTTCTTCCATCTATCCATCCATCTATCCACCCATCCATCTACCCTTCCTTCCTTCTTTCCTTTTTTCCTTTCCCTTCCTTCCTTCTTCCTCTCCTCCCTCTCTCCTTCCTTCACTTCCTTCCATTAATCCCCAACCCTATCTCAAACCCAAAGCCTATCCCCAACCTTAGGTTTTGCCCTAATCTTTTTTTTTTTTTTTTTACAGGGACAGAGAGAGAGTCAGAAAGAGTGATAGATAGGGACAGACAGGAATGGAGAGAGCTGAGAAGCATCAATTATCAGTTTTTTGTTGTGACACTTTAGTTGTTCATTGATTGCTTTCTCATATGTGCCTTGACCGTGGGCCTTCAGCAGACCGAGTAACTCCTTGCTCGAGCCAACAACCTTGGGTCCAAGCTGGTGAGCTTTTTGCTCAAGCCAGATAAGCCCACGCTCAAACTGGAACCTCGGGGTCTCGAACCTGGGTCCTTCCTCATTCCAGTCCGAAGTTCCATCCACTGCGCCACCGCCTGGTCAGGCTGCCCTAATCTTCATACTCAAGTCTCTCTAGAACAGTGGTTCTCAACCTGTGGGTCGCGACCCCGGTGGGGGTCAAATGACCAAAACACAGGGGTCACCTAAAGCCATCGGAAGATGGCGACCCACAGGTTGAGAACCACTGCTCTAGACCTCCTGGATTCAGCCTCACCTAGTCTCATTTCTAGAGGAAACCTCATGACAGCCCATCTTCAATTCAATCTGATCAAAACTCAGCCTTCTCTGCCTTACTCCACAACCCCTTCCACACTCTTCTCCACACCCATTACCAATTATCATCAACCCCAAGCTCAGCCCACTCATTCCACACGTGCCCACACTCCCCGTCTCATGTGCTAACTGGAACGCCATCTCTGTCTCTGTCCCTGCCCCCTTTCACCAGACCAAATGCATCCGACATCCCAACCCCAACTTCTTGCCCATCCCAGCTTGTCTTTGGATGCATTGGGGTTAAGGTCAGCCATGAAATGGCATGGAGAATTAGAAATAAAGAGGTCACTTGGCGAGGAGGTTGGGAGTGGGATGGTGGGGAGGGGTTAGGGCAGGGGGGCTAGGTTGGGCACTGATTTTGTGTCAGGGTCCGAGCTAGAAATGGGATTTGGGACAGAGCGGCAACCTCTGTCTCCTGCCTGCCTCTCACCTGCTCCTGCAGCATCCCGCTGAGGTCCCCAAAGGGCGCGTACTCCTGGGCCAAGGCAAAGTGCCGGGGCGTCTGCAGGGGTTCTGCCAGGGTCTGGAGCAAGCCTGGGTGGGAGGAGACGCAGCGGCCCACACAGAACTCCCTCAAGAAGGTGGTTCTCAGGACCGAGTCCCGACGTAGCAGCTTGAGAGCCACAACCTGACCTGCCGGGGGTGGGGTGGGGAACAACATTAGGGCCCAAGGAGACTCAGGGCGACTCTGACCTTGCCGTGCAACCTCCAGCAGGTTGTTGCTTCTTCCCCCTTTCTCTGGGTGGGCTCTGGTGCGTCTTGGAAGATTGCATGCTCCTCACTGTCTGAGAGCACTGTTGGAGAAGGGTCCCCCCTTGGGGCTCTCCCCGGGATGCTTTCCGTCTTGGTGACTTCAGAGAACCTGACTCTGGCGGCCGCGGTGGCGGGGGGGGGGGGGGGGGGGGGGGGCTCTTAAGAGTTGGCCTTTTTGGCGGCTGAACTCACCCCCTTGGCGAGGCCGGGCCAGGAGCACGCGGCCATAGGAGCCGGAGCCAAGCTTTCGGATGAGGCGATACTGAATGCGCAGGTTCCTCACGGGGGTCACTCGGGCGGCTGTCAGCTCCACCAGCCGCTGGAGGGCTGTGGCTGTGTCATCCTGCGGGAGAGGAAGAAACAGAGGTGAGTCCTGGCCCCTGCTTAGAGCAGGGAGAGAGAGAGATGGGAGGCCAACTCTAGGGCTGATGTGAGGGGTCAGAGGATGGGGTCACTGTCCCCAGAGAGTAGGATGAGTCACAGTGACTCACCCTGCCTCAGGCCACCTGCTTTTTGTGTCCTGCCAGGGTTTGGGGTGATTCTCTCAGAGATCTCACCCGCCGCCATCTTGGGGAGCTCCCCAGAAGACCTCAACTTCAACTGGGGCTGCAGACTCCCCCCACAACCCCCTACTCCACCCGTCTCTCTTTCTCTCTCTTCCTGCGTTTCATGTTCTTTGTCCCTGAGCCCATTTCTCTGGGGACTTAGATCTTGCTGAGTGTCCTTGGGTTGGTGTTATTCTGGATCTCTGATGGCTCTCTGTTTCCCTGTCTTCTGTTTCCTTCTCTGTCCCTCTGTGTCTGCTGTCTGCCCTTTGGCACCTCTATCTCTGACTCCCTTTCTCTCTACACCTGTCTCTTGGTCTCTCTGTCTCTCTCTCTTCCTCCTTTGTGTCCCATTTCTCACCTCTGGGTCCCCATCCTCGTGGTTCTCGGGGTCCCTGAGCTCCATCTCAGGGTTGCCTGGCATCAGTGGGCCCTTGGGCTTCCCCCTTTGTCTGGGATCCCTGAGAGGCAACCGGCCTTAAGCCTGCTGGGCCCCACAGGTCCAAGGTCTAGTACCTCGTCTGAGAGGTCTGCCTTGCTCTCTATCCGTGTCTGTCTGAGTCAAAAGATTTCTCTTCCTCCACCTGGCTCCTCTCTTCTCTCTTTCACCCTTTGGGTGTCTGTGGGTCCTGCTCTGTATTATCCTACTGTTATCTTTTCCTCCCTCTCAGCCCTTCTTCTACTACCTAACATCTAACCACCCTCCCTGTCCTTTGTTCCAGCTCACAGGTCTCTGCGGGGGGGGGGGGGGGTCTCCCTGTCCTGACTCTGTTGGCCCTGGCCCCTCTCTCTTGTCTGCACACGCTGTCTCGACCGATGTCAGTGCTGTCTGTGATACAGGAGGTCCTCTTCTCTGCTTTCCCCTCCCCTGCTCTATCTCTGTCTCTTCACTATGGCCTCCTCTTCCTCCGTGTCTCTCCGTGTCTCTCTCCTCCTGTCTTTGTTCCTGACTTTCTCTCAGAGCCTTTTGTCCCTCCCTTTTTTGGGGCCTGAGACAGGGCTGTGTGTGTGACAGCTCAGAGACGTCCCATCCCCCCCACACACACACCCCTCCCTCACCCCCTCTGACCTGCGGCCCCCCTCCCTCCCCCTTCCAAACTTAGACCAGCCTGGAGTCTGGGCTCTAGTCCCAGGACAGAGGGGACAAAACATATTGTGAACCCCCAGGGGCCAGGCTGGAGGGCTGTGGAAAAAGGGGGGACAGGTTCCTTCACAAAACCTTAGCTGGGGTATGTCACACAGAGCGCCATGCGTTCTGGTCCTTCTCTCCATGGGCGGGGAGTGCTGGCCTTGGGAGCCAGGGAGACCATTCCCAAAGCCATACACTGGAAGGCCAAGAGTCCGGGCCCCCAGCCCCTCCTCCTTCAGACCTGGGAGTCCAGGCCCCCAGTCCCCTCCTCCCTCAGACCCGGGAGTCCGGGCCCCCAGACCCTCCTCCCTCAGACCCGGGAGTCCAAGCCCCCAGCCCCTCCTCCTTCAGACCCAAGAGTCTGGGCCCCCAGACCCTCCTCCCTCAGACCTGGGAGTCCAGGCCTTTAGCCCTGCTCCCTCAGACCCAGGAGTCCGGGCCCCCAGCCACTCCTCCTTCAGACCTGGGAGTCCAGGCCCTTAGCCCTGCTCCCTCAGACCCAGGAATCCGGACCCCCAGCCTCCTCCTCCCTCAGACCTGGGAGGCTAAGAGCTCAGAGATGCGTGAAGAAAAGGCTTCTCTCATGTCCTCAGCACCTGCTCTGAGCCTGGCTGATCGGGGGAAGGGGGGTGCTTTTACGTGGGATCCTCCTGACCACCCGATAAACGTGGGGATTTATCCCCAGTGTACAGAGCAGGAAAGTGATGTTCCGAGAGACAGATGGCCTTAGGCACGGCCGGCCGGAGGGGTCAGAGGTGTCTGTGGGATGTGGGCCAGGCTGACTCACGGCCCTGACACTGGCCGGCTCAGTTTTCACGGCTACTACAACCTACTATTAATAAAGACAGCAACAACCGTCACTGACACTTTGGAAGGATCCCCGGAAACTGGCTTCAGCATGGGCCCCCAGGCACCCGGGCGGAGGGGGTTGCTGAGGGAGAATTTCTTTTGCTCTTCGACCTCTCTGAGGTTTGATTGTGCAAAACTGCTCACACACAGAAAAGTCAAAAGGACCACAGGAAACACGCTGGGCCACTGACTAGACTTTTACCAACAAGAACTTTGTGCAGTCTTTGTATGATATTATGTTTTCTTGGGGGGGGGGTATTTTAAAGTAAATCACAGCTGATGGAAAAATTTGGGGATGAAATGCTCCACGATGTTTGCTTTAAAATACTCCTGCGGGGCCTGGCCACAGAGCTCAGTTGGAGCATCAGCCAGAAGCACATAGGTTCGATCCCCCGTCAGGGAACACACTGAAACAGATCAATCGATGTGCCTGTCTTGTCTTTCTCTCTGGCTAAAGCCAATTTAAAAAGAAGAAGAGGCCCTGGCTGGTTAGCTCAGTGGTAGAGCGTCAGCCTGGTGTGCAGGAGTCCAGGGTTCAATTCCTGACCAGGACACACAGGAGAAGTGCCCATCTGCTTCTCCACCCCTCCCCCTCTCCTTCCTCTCTGTCTCTCTCTTCCCCTCCCACAGCCAAGGCTCCATTGGAGCAAAGATGGCCCCGGGGCGCTGAGGATGGCTCTGTGGCCTCTGCCTCAGGCGCTAAAATGGCTCTGGTTGCGACAGAGCGACGCCCGGATGGGCAGAGCATCGCCCCCTGGTGGGCATACCGGGTGTATCCCGGTCGGGCGCATGCGGGAGTCTGTCTGACTGCCTCCCCGTTTCTGGCTTCAGAAAAATACAAAATAAATAAATAAATAAATAAATAAATAAATAAATAGAAGAAGGAGGAGGAGGAGGAGGAAGGAGGAGGAGGGGGAGGAGGAGGGGGAGGAGGAGGAGGAGGAGGAGGAGGAGAAGTCGTCCCATGGAAGAAAATGAAGGCTTGCATGGGGTGGGGATCCTTGAGAATAAGGGGTTTCCTTTCCCTTTTTATTTTTTGGTCATGCTGGAAATGTTTCCCTCGTTAAAAAAGCTCAGAGTGACCAGACATCAGAACATTGTGACCCCAACACGGGGGTTCACGGCTCTGTGAGACTCAGGGCGCTCTCCAGCTCAGCCTCGGTGGCTGTGAATCCTGGGGCAGGGCGTTAACTCCCAACAACCACCTGCTGTCCCATCTGTCAGTCCGTCCATGTTAAGTTGTCCCCGGTTTTCCCAAAGAAGCCCTGATGGCTGCTTGAATTGAGAGTCAGTAACTTTCCCTACTCAGCCGCGGGGGGGTACACTATCACTCTAACCTTCTGGACTACTTGACATTTCCTCCTAGCATATGTTACCGTTCAAAAACTAAAACAAATGAAATAGTGCAATGATGGATGTTCCATGCTAATCATGTGCCAAGCCCTGGTTTGTTTGTTTTTTAATTCATTCAGGACCTTGTGGGTTCCTCCCTGCAAGCCTTGCACTTGTAGAACAGTGGTTTGCAGTTTACTGATGGGGACACTGAGGCACGGAGAAACAGAGACATTGGGCAGCTCACAGCAGGTGGGCAGAGCCAGGGTTCCCGGAGGGTCAGGGGACTCAGGGCTGCTCCCTGCCCCCCTCCTCCTCCCCCTGCCTCCTCCGCCGCCCGGGTTGCTGAGTGAGGCAGAATCCCTGTGCCGACTGGACCTGAGTTACTCCCTGGGGACTTGGGGCCCTGTAGGCAGCTGCAATGGACCGTGAGCCAGGGCCAGAGGTCAGGCTGCAGAGTGGCCCCCTGGGTCCCCGGAGGCAGGATGATGAGGTTGCTGCTGACCCGGGCCCTCCTCAGCCCACCCAACACACACACACACACACACACACACACGCACACACGCACACACGCACACACGCACACACGCACACGCGCCCACGGAGAGGCTCACTGATGATCCGGGGAGCTTTGCACCTCCCCATTTAGCAACGCCACTGTGTGGGGTCACCCGGAGTGACCTGGGGAGGCAGGTGTGGGCAGGGGAGGCTCCAGTCTCAGCCCCAGGGCACACACCTCACTACAGCTGGCCTCTCAGTCTCCTGCCTCCCCGCCCCACCTCATGTGTCTCCTGCCCACCAGCCCCAAGGGCTCTTTCTGTGACCCCTACTCACTGTCCCCCTGATCACAGGCTCTCCAAGTATTCCGCTGCCAACATGTCTAGTTTTCTCCTTGGGAACTGGTGGGGGGGGGGGTGATTGCAGCTCACCCAGTTTATTATTCTTAAAGAAACATTAATGCCTGACCAGTGTTGGTGCAGTGGATTGTGTGTTGACCTGGGATGCTGAGGACCCAGGCTCAAAACCCCGAGGTCACTGGCTTGAGTGTGGGTGGGATCATAGACATGACCCCATGGTCACTGGCTTGAGCCTAAGGTCTCTGGCTTGAGCAAGGGGTCACTGGCTTGCTGAAGACCCCTCCCCCCATCAAGGCACATATGAGAAGCGACCAATGAACAACTAAAGTGCCACAACTACAAGTTGATGCTTCTCATCTCTCCCCTTTCCTGTCTCTCTGTCTCTCTCGCTTGATAAAAAAAAGAAAAAAAAACATTAGCATCTATAATAAATATATTACATACATCATTGTATTGTGCTTCACAGGTGTTATGTTATTTTACAGATTGAAGGCAAGACCTTACAGCCGCAAAAAGCACAATTCCCTTTATTGCTGTGGTCTGGAACCTAACCCTGTATCTCTGAGGTATGCCTGTGTGTAACATATTGCATGTAACACAATAATAAATGTGTCCTGACCAGGCAGCTCATTTGGTTAGAGCATTGTCTCAATATGCCAAGGTTGCAAGTTCAATCCCTGATCAGGGCACATATATCAACCAATGAATGTATGAATAAGTGGAACAGCAAATCAGTCTCTCTCTCTCTCTCTCTGTCTCTCTCTCTCCTTTCCTCTCTCTAAAACTCAGTTTAAAAATAGAAAAAAATGTGATGTGCAGCCCTGGCTGGTGGCTCAGTGGATAGAGCATCTGCCCAATGTGTGGACGTTCTGGATTCGATTCCCAGTCAGGGCACACAGAAGAAGCAACCATCTGCTTTTCTCCTCCTCCCTCTCCTCCTTATCTCTCTCTTTCCCTGCTGCAGCTAGTGGCTCAATTGGTTCAAGCATGGCTCCGGGCACTGGAGCTAGTAGCTCGGTTGGTCCCAGCACCTCAGCCTCAGGGGCTAAAAATAGCTCCATACACGAGCATCAGCCCTAGAGGGGGTTGCCAGATGGATCCCAGTGAGGGTGCATGTGGGAGTCTGCCTCACTATCTCCCCTCCTCTCACCTAAAAAAAATAAAATAAAATAAAAAGTTATGTGCATTATTCTGCATGTAATTATAGTATGTATTATATATTATATATAGTAGAGTATATATAGGGTGAGGGAATAGTAGGGTTACAGTTGTTCATATGAAAAATAATAAAATAATTAATAAATAATAATCAAAGAATAAACTCTGTTTTGCCTACTCATAGTGAAGTACACCTACTTTTGCCCCACCCTGTATTTTATATATTATTTATATAGTTTATATTTTTCAAATAAATGTAATGAACAAAATATAGACTGAAAGATACATTTAAAAAAATGAACTCACCTGACCTGTGGTGATGCAGTGGATAAATCATCGACTGGTAATGCTGAGGTCGCCGATTCTAAACCCTGGGCTTGCCCGGTCAAGGCACATAGGAGAAGCAACTATGAATTGATGCTTCTAGTTCCTCTGCCCACCTTTCTCTCTATATAGCCTCTCTTCATTTTATTTATGTATTTATTTATTTTAGTGAGAGGAGGGGAGGCAGAAACAGACTCCCACATGCGCTTGACCGGGATGCACCTGGAATGCCCACCAGGAAGAAATGCTCTGCCCATCTGGGCTGTTGCTCCATTGCAAACAGAGCCACTCTAGCACCTGAGGCAGAGGCCATGGAGCCGTCTTCAGTGCCTGGGGCCAACTTGCTTTAATCAAGCCATGGCTACAGGAGGGAAAGAGAGAGATAGAGAGAGAAAGAGAGAAGCAAGAGGGGAAGGGTGGAGAAGCAGATGACCACTTCTCCTGTGTGCCCTGACCTAAAATTGAACTCGGGACTTCCACACGCCGGGCCAACGCTCTACTACTGAGCCAACTGGCCAGGGCCTTTATCCTTTCTTTAAAATCAATAACTACAATCTTCTTTATCTTTTTTTTTTTTTCTATTTTTCTGAAGCTGGAAACGGGGAGAGACAGTCAGACAGACTCCCGCATGCGCCTGACCGGGATCCACCTGGCACGCCCCCCAGGGGCAACGCTCTGCCCACCAGGGGACGATGCTCTGCCCCTCCGGGGCATCGCTCTGCCGTGACCAGAGCCACTCTAGCGCCTGGGGCAGAGGCCAAGGAGCCATCCCCAGCGCCCGGGCCATCTTTGCTCCAATGGAGCCTCGGCTGCGGGAGGGGAAGAGAGAGACAGAGAGGAAGGGGGGGGGTGGAGAAGCAAACGGGTGCTTCTCCTATGTGCCCTGGAGGGAATCGAACCCGGGTCCCCCGCATGCCAGGCCGACGCTCTAACTACAATCTTCTTTAAAAATTAACTCACACATCAAAGAGTGGGCAGTTGACAACCCACCAGCTCTCCCAACCCACCCTTGGGTTGAAAAAGAGATTTAAAAAAGAAAAAACAAAAACACAGAGATGTTAAAGTATAGCAGAGGGAATATAGTCAAAATATTGTAATAACTATGTGTGGTGGGTGCTGAAAATATTGGTGGGATTAATTTGCAAGGTATATAAATGTCTAACCACTATGCAGTACACCTGAAACTAAACTCTTGAATGTCAATTGTATTGGAAAAAAATTTTTTTTTAAATTTTTTAAAAGAGAAAAAGTGGTAATGTATTATTTATTGTGTCTGGAAAGGTCAAGACTATGAAGTAGTAGGTGAAGCTATTCAGCCGTGAGTGGCTGGGAGTGTGGTTGTGAAGGCTGCACTCCGGGGTTCGCAGGTCGTGTTATTTTCTCTCTACTGTACCGTGTCCCTTGGCTCTTACATACATTGAATAAATATTGTTAAATAAGATCATGGGGGAAAGCACCAGACATAACAGCTAGAAAAGACTGATTGCTTGATGGTGTTACTATTTTTTTTAAAAAGATATTGCTTACTGATTTCAGAGAGAGGATACAGAGAGAGAAAGGTTGGGGGGAGGAGCAGGAAGCATCAATTAGCGGTAGCAGTTGCTTCTTGTACGTGCCTTGACCAGGCAAGCCTGGAGTTTTGAACCGGCAGTCTCAATATTCCAGATTGACACTTGATGCGCTGAGCCACCGCAGGTCAGGCATGTTATTACTATTATTAACAAGTACTCTTCTTTCCTGGCTGGCTGGAGCATGGTCCTGATATGCCGGGGTTTGGGGTTCGATCCCAGGTCAGGGCACGTCTAAGACTCAACCAATGAATGCATGAATAAGTGGAACAACACATCAACATTTCTCTCTCTCTCTCAGTCTCCCCTTCCTCTATAAAATCACTAAATTAAAAAATATATAGGCCCTGGCCGGTTGGCTCAGTGGTAGAGCGTCAGCCTGGCGTGTAGAAGTCCCAGGTTCGATTCCCGGCCAGGGCACACAGGAGAGGCGCCCGTCTGCTTCTCCACCCCTCCCTCTCTCCTTCCTCTCTGTCTCTCTCTTCCCCTCCCGCAGCGAGGCTCCATTGGAGCAAAGATGGCCTGGGCGCTGGGGATGGCTCCTTGGCCTCTGCCCCAGGCGCTAGAGTGGCTCTGGTTGCAACAGAGCGATGCCCCGGATGGGCAGAGCATCGCCCCCTGGTGGGCAGAGCGTCGCCCCCTGGTGGGCATGCCGGGTGGATCCCGGTAGGGCGCATGCGGGAGTCTGTCTGACTGTCTCTCCCCGTTTCCAGCTTCAGAAAAATACAAAAAAAAAAAAAAGAATATATATATATATATATATATATATATATATATATATATATATATATATATATATAAACAAACAAACAATCCTCTTCTAGCCACTATAATGGGCGGGCATCCTTGCACAGGAAACTCATTTAATCCTTCCAAGATTCCTGCAGTGGAGGTAATAGTATTTTCCAAGGCAGGACAGTCCACATGTCACCCCTCATTGCCTCTGACCAGATTGCAAAGAATGTCTCTAACGGTTCCCTATGCAATGGACTATTTCAGACATACATACCGCCCCCCAAAATACCCTGAATAATATCTCATAAGCTCCTAACTGGCCACCGCCATCCAGTTGAAGAAATAGAACTTTTCAAACAGGCTCAGAACTCTCTCCAAATCCCTCTCCCTCCCAGAAGTAACCACCGCCAGTCCCTAGGGAGGTGTCTGTTCATGTCAAAAATGCCCTTGCTACATATGCACAAACCTATTAGCGCTATAGAGTTTCGCCTTGCATGTCGTTAAACGCTGTATAAATAGTATCATGCCTGTGACCTTCCCCAGCTGCCTCCGTCCTCATTAGCGCAACCCCTGTGTTTGTGACTTTCCTCAGCACCTGAGCATGAAACTCCCAAGTTCTCGCCTTTGCAAAAAGACGGGCTATTTTTTCTGTTCTCGTGTGTGATCAGGCTGTGTTGGACAGATCCATTCTTCTGTAGATGGACGTTTGATTTTTTTCCTCAACACTCTATGCTCTTGCAAAGCAGGGGCGCAAAGGCTCTTCTGACACGTGTTGACTTGTGCTAAGTGGCCCACTATCTCCTGATCGTTGGCCTCCACGTGGAATTCCTGGGTGGGGGGGGGGTATTGGAGGGGAGAACGTGCCGCTTCCTTGGCTACAGCCGCATAGCTCTCTCCACCATGGTTCTATCTGGCACGGGCTTTCTATTTTATTTATTTAGTTCCTAGGTCCCTTTGAGGATCTGAAGAGAGCTGGCAGCTCACACGTGCGCACACAGGCATACACAGTGCTGGACACAGAGGCCACCGGCCAGGCGGGGCTCTTCGGCAGTCCTGGCCCCTGACCACGTGGCTGGTTGGTCCTGATTAAGATGTGAGCATAAAATAGACGGGGGATTTCAACAACTTAACACGAAAAAAGGGCGTGTAAACGATCTCCCTGAGGGAGCTTTTATTAATCACAGGATGACACAATGTTTCGGATATACAGTCGATCTCTGTGTATTCATGGATTCCCTGGTCCCAGACACGCCCACCGCCGAGAGGTGGGGGGAGGGGAGGGGTGGGGGTAGTCACCCCCAAATCCCCAATCGCAGCATGGCGTGAAATTTGAGCCTCTGGCCGTCATGTTCTCAGCCGAGGGGTGAACAGAGGACGGCCTCACTGTCATCCTGTGAACGCTCCCTTTGCAGTTGTGCTTCATGTTGGTGGTTTTGTCTGTCTGTTTGTTTGTTTGTTTGTTTGTTTTTTGAGAGAGGCAGGGAAAGAGAGAGACAGGAACATCGAGCTGCTCCTGTATGCACCCTGACTGGGGACTTGAACCAGCAACCTCCTCGCTCCGGGATGACACTGCAACCAACAGAGCCATCCGGTCATAGCTTAATTTTTATTGATTTTTAGAGAGACAGAGAGAGGAAGGGAGAGAAAGAGAGGGGATAGGGAAGGAAAGTATTCATTTGTTGTTCCACTCAGTTGTGCATTCCTTGGTTGCTTCCCGTGTGTGCCCTGCCTGGGGATCAAACCGGCAACCTTGTTTCGGGACAATGCTCTTAACCAGGACAAGGTTTTGTGGTTTCAAGTCGCCCCCAAACTGAAGTGCCATGTGGCACCTTCACCACAGGAAAGCCGGTGTGTGCCTCGCGGAGAAAATCCATGTGTTAGCTGAGCCTCCTTCAGGCACAAGTGGAAGCATCCTTGACTGTCAGTTCCATGTTAGGGAATCAACAATAAGCACTAAGTAAGGTTTTTTTTTTTCTTTTTAATTATTGATTTTAGAGAGAGAGGAAGGAAGAGAGAGAAACATCGACTTGTTTTTCCACTTATTTACTCACTCATTGGTTGATGCTCATATGTGTCCCGATGGGGTATTAAACCTGCAACCCTGGCGTATTGGGTTGATGCTCTAAGTGAGCCACCCCAGCCAGGGCCTAAGTAAGACGTCTTTACACAGAAACACACATAAAACAGGGCTAGGCAGTCATCAGTTAATGAATACGTGGAGACTGAAGGCTTGCAGGGACCTAACCCTGTGTTTTCTCAGGGATGATGGTTTGGAATCTCTAATCCAGTATTTTCTGTGACTAGATAGACCAGAACTACAATGAAGAAGAAGAATTGATTATATGGAGGAAATACCAATGATCCAAGAACAGGAATACACTGTCCTGAGTGAAATAAAACATATTATCCAAACTGTTTCCATTCTGTCACCTTCATCAGAACAGGTAGTACCCAGCCTTCAGTTCAAATGGAAACACAGTTTGGCAGCCAGCAGCCAGGGATTACAGAGCAGACCTGCTGGGTCTCTCGAAAAGTCTGGTCTAAGAATCATTGCACTCTAGGCCCTGGCCCAATGGCTTAGTTGATAGAGCGTCGTCGTTCCCGAGTACTGAGCTCGCAGGTTTGATCCTCCATCAGGGCACATATGGGAAACAACCAATGAATGCACAATTAAATGGAACTAAGTGGAGCAGCAAGTTGATGCTTCTCTCTCTCTCCCTCTCCCTTCCTTTCTTTTCTCTTTCTCTCTCTCTCTCTCTCTCTGAAATCAATGGGAAAACTAAGTAAAAGTCATTGCATTCGGCTCTGGATGGTTGGCTCAGTGGTACAGCATCGGCTTGGCATGCTGTGGGAGACTGCAAGCGGACAGGGTCCTTACAGTTTAGATGTATGGGGGACTGGCAGTGAGCTGATAGGGTCCTCGCTGCCCACCCCCCACCCCCACCTCATTTGCTTGATTAAGTTGCTAAAGGATAAGCTTTTCCCCACAACCTCTGATTGTTTCCTTAAGTTGCTAAGAGGCGATTGACATGCCCTTCCTCTCACCCTTTGTTTGTTCTGCTGTTGGTTGATTTCAGTTAAGCATGGTGGGGGGATTATTGTTTATGCCTTAAAAGGATTCCTGTTTGTGCCTCAGATATGTAACTCTGTATGGGAGACTTCCTTATTTTGCATAGGGCTCTCTGCTCTATAGAATACAGCAAACCCCGGGGTTTTGCTTTTGCTCTGGTTTGCCATTAGCTTGCAGAGGCTTCCCGATGCCATACTTCTTTTCTCTGAGTTTATTTCTTCATTCCATACCGTTCTCACTCAGGACCTGGATGTTGACTAGCCACGCTGTTTCATGGCAGCGTGTGGATGTCCTGGGTTTGATTCCCCATCAGGGAAATCCCACTCCTGCAGTCATGGCTTGATTGCTTTGAGCACATCAGCCCAGGAGCTGAGGATGGCTCTGTGGTGCCTATGCCTCAGGTGCTAAAAACAGCTGGGTTGCTGAACAATGGCCCAAAGATGGGCAGAAAATTGCCCAGTTGGGGGCTTGCCAGGTAGATCCTAGTTGGGGCACATATGGGAGTCTATCTGCCCTCCTCTCACTTGGGGAAAAAAAAAAAAGAATCATTGCATTCTCCACCTTCACGGGTCTGCAGGCTGAAGTCTTGGTGCCACCTTCACCTATGTGGATTGTCCCCGGCCTCCAGGCCTCCATCCTCTCTCCTGGAGTGCCTCGCCCACCATCCCTGAAGCCATCTTTTTAGCACTCAGAGATGTTTGTCCCTTCTCTCCTCTCCTCAGGAGCCTCTCCTGGCTCTGAGCTGCCCGGGATAGAGTCCACGCTCCCCAGCCTGGCCCCCTGAGCCCTTTCGGAGCTTGCACTTGCCACCCTGCCCACCTCACCCAACACCCCTGTCCCAGGGAGGGACTCACAGCTGGGGCCTGCTGGACTCCCTCTCCCCATCCTCGGGACATGGGCGTGCAGTGGGGAGACTGACGTATGGCCGAATGAAGTGCATTTGTAATGGCTTCTAAATCCGCGTGATGAACGATAATTATAGCAAGTATTTACTGAACTCTGTGTCTTCACAGCCCTGCGCTAATCCTCAAAACCCTATTATTAGCTCCATTTTATAGTCGAGGAAAGAGACACTCATGGAGATTCAATCTCTTGCTCAGGGTTCTGATTCGGGTCACAGACAGAGTTGGGACTCACACCCCAATTGGGAGGCCCCCCTCCTCACCTGCCCCCCTCCCGGGCCTCTTTGCAGAAATGTTCACAGGCCCCAAGCTGGGACAGACCTACATCCGTCCCTCTGGGTGGTGACCGCTCTGATTTTCATTCAAGTTCTGGGCTGAGGGGAAGGAGGAGAAGCAGAGAAATCCGGTCCCTGCCCTGGAGAAGTCTGGAGTTGACTTGTGAACCAGGACACAGGCAATGATCAAAGCAGGGTGTCCCCTGTGCAAGTGGAGGTGACAAAATGGAATCCCAGAGGCGACTCTGAAAAATCCTGATGGGACCATGGGCGGGGAGGAAGAAGCCTCCCACAAAAGGACAGGAATGAGTGGGATTCAAATGAAAAGGACCATTAGCTAAATAATTGTGGAGCGCCCACACGCTCCCTATGGAGGCATCAAGCAGGTGTGCAGTTCCTGGGGATACAGCCGAGAGAGCACAGGAAGCTATGGGGTGTTGCCCAGGGCTGGAGGGGATGGGGAGGTGGGTGATGCCCAGGGGTGTGGTCTTTCTGTCTGGGCTAACGGAAAAGTTCCAACATGGATCAAGGTGATGGTCGCACACCAAAAGCCACTGAGTCGTGCCCTTTAAGCGGGCAAATCATGCAGTTGTAAGAATTCTATGTTAATCAAGATGTCCAAAGACTCCCCTGTCCCTAGGGAGAGGTCACAGGGAGGGTGACAGATTGGATGTCCAGGTCATTTTAACACCCCACCCCCCACCCACCACATCACACCACTGTTTTCAGTAACAGTCATGGAATAGCCATCAGCGTCACTTTCTTGATTTGCATTCTTTGTTTCTTTTTTTAATTAATAAATTATTATTTTTAGCCCTGGCCAGTTGGCTCAGCTGTAGAGTGTCAGCTCACTGTGTGGAAGTCCCAGGTTTGATTCCCGGGACTTCCACATCTGCTTCTTCACCCTTCTCCCTCTCTTTTCTCTCTATCTCTTCCCCTCCTGCAGCCAAGGCTCCATTGGAGCAAAGTTGGCCCAGGCACTGAGGACGGCTCCATGGCCTCCTCCTCAGGCACTGGAGTGGCTCCGGTTGCAATGGAGCAACACCCCAGATGGGCAGAGCATCGCCCCCTAGTGGGCTTGCCAGGTGGATCCTGGTCTGGTGCATGTGAGAGTCTGTCTCTCTGCCTCCTCTCCTCTCACTAAGTAAATTAAACTAATACTAATAATAAATTATTTTTAGAGCAGTTTTAGGTTCACAGCATAATTCAGAGGAGTACACAGAGAGTTCCCATGCACCTCCTTCCCCCCACATGCACAGGGCACCCCATTATCAATGCCCCCCCACACCTGACGGTAATTTCTCACAGTCAGTGAACTTACACTGGCACGTCATGATGACCCAAAGTCCACAGTGGACATGAGGGTTCACTCTTGGCATTGTACATTCTCTGGGTTTGGACAGATGTATAATGACAGGTGTCCACCACTCCCGTCTCTCACACTGAATAGTTTCACTGCCCTGCAGACTCTCTGTGCTCCACCCATGCCTCCTCACTTTGCTCAGCTCCTGGTGATCGCCACCGTAGCGGCTGAGGATGGCACCCCCTGGCTAGTTCACGGTTTCGGTGAGAGGCAGGAGCCCAGGTGGGCCCGGCCAGGGGTCTCTGCTCGGGATAAATGGTGAGTTCCTGTTTCCTCCCTGCCTGTCTGCCAGCACCCCTTGAGTTTCCAGAGGCTGTCGGCCTTTCTCACTGTGTGGTGTCCCCCTCCCTGCCCCCCACCCGGCTTCAAACCCAGCTGGAGAGGCTCTCCATCCTCTTGAATCCCCCTCACACTTCCAGTCTCTCTCTCTCTCTTCAGTACGAGCTCCATCCTGTTAAAGACGTCCCCTGATGAAGCCAGGCTCACCCAAGATCGTCTTCATTTCCTGGGGTCTGCTGATAAGAGAACCTCGTAGTTATGGGGCCCCCCGAAGGGGAGAGTGGAGAGGGGTCATTCCCAGCCAAGACAGTGGTCCGTCCAAGGCCACCCTCTGAGAATGTATGGCTTGAGCGAGGGACCGCCAGCGGCCGTTCCCATGGGACCAGCAGCTAAAGCGCGGATGTGCCTGGCACCAGCGATGATGAATGTTGGCTGCAGATAGTATCCCCTCAGAGAAGCCTAGAGGCATCTCAGCTCTCTTTCTCACTCCCCCGGCCCTCTCCTTCCTGGTGGCCTTGGGCGGGTCACTTCCCTCTTTCTGACTCCACATCTGGTTCCATCAATCTCCCCCGCACCCCACCACCCCGGGGTTCCTTCTTTTTTTTTTTTTTTTTCATTTTTCTGAAGCTGGAAACAGGGAGAGACAGTCAGACAGACTCCCGCATGCGCCCGACCGGGATCCACCCGGCACGCCCACCAGGGGCGACACTCTGCCCACCAGGGGGGCGATGCTCTGCCCATCCTGGGCGTCGCCATATTGCCATATTGCGACCAGAGCCACTCTAGCGCCTGAGGCAGAGGCCACAGAGCCATCCCCAGCGCCCGGGCCATCTTTTGCTCCGATGGAGCCTTGGCTGCGGGAGGGGAAGAGAGAGACAGAGAGGAAAGCACGGCGGAGGGGTGGAGAAGCAAACGGGCGCTTCTCCTGTGTGCCCTGGCCGGGAATCGAACCCGGGTCCTCCGCACGCTAGGCCGACGCTCTACCGCTGAGCCAACCGGCCAGGGCCCTGGGTTCCTTCTTGAGACACAAGAGCTGATCAGGAGGAGGGCCAAGGCCCAGAGGTGGGAAAGAAGAGCAGCGGGCATTCAGGTGGCTGGCTGAGTGGCAGCAAATATTTATGGAGCGCCAGGCCGTGCCAGGCACCGAGCTGGGTGGAGCAAGATAAGGAAGCTCCCAGGACTTGGCCTCTGGGGTTGAATTCCAAACCCCCGGGCCCAGGAGGCCGGGAAGAGGGGTGGATAGCGCCGTGGGCCTGGAGCCTGAGGGGGTGGGCACAGCTGTGCAGGAGCAGGTGTCCGCCCACGGGAAGCCGATCTGGGGAGCACGCCCACGCCTTTCCATTCCCCCATCTCCTTCACCTGCTCGCGGGCGTTCCCGAAGCTCTCAGGGTCTCCACGAGACTTGCACCCGGGTAGCAGTGGGCAGCGGCAGCTTGTCCCAGAGTCACCCCCTGCACCTCTTTCCTCTGACTTCCCAGGGAGCTGAAAGCAGCCCCAACCTAGACCTGGGCTCTCTCCTGTTGCACCTTCTACCTTAAGCCCTTCCTTGTGTCACCTGCCGCCAGCTTTAATAAACGTCCTTTCTTTTTTTTTTTTTTAAAGGAGTCTCTGCTCCCAGTTCACAAGCTCTGCTGCCTGGCTCATTCAAATCACTCCCCCTAGAAACCTCCCTTGGTCTCCGGCTGGAGTCCCACTGCCAGCCTGCCACCCTGCAGCCAGGAGCCCCTGGCCCGGCCCTCTGCGCTGTGCTGTGTCCTCTCAGGGATGCCCGGCGTCAGAACAGGTGGGTCCCAGCAAAATCAATAACGCCGTGTGGGACAGTAACGTAGATCTGTATGAAATGAATAACATTGGACCAGACCAGAATACGAACGTATTTTTATAAAATAAATAACATCATGTTGGACTCTAATAGATATTTATATAAAACTGATAACACCGCCTGACCAGGCAGTGGTGCAGTGGATAGAGTGTCGGATTGAGATGTGGAGGATGCAGGTTCGAGACCCTGAGGTCGCCAGCTTGAGCCTAAGGTCACTGTCTTGAGCAAGGGGCCACTGGCTCTGCTGTAGCCTCCCCCTCCTCCTGGGTCAAGGCACATACGAGAAAGCCATCAATGAACAACTAAGGTGCCACCACAAAGAATTGATGCTTCTCATCTCTCCGTTCCTATCTGTCTGTCCCTATCTGTCCCTTTGTTTGTCTCTGTCACACACACAAAAAATTGATAACACCATATTAGATTATAATATACTTCTATGAAACTAATAATGTCATATTGGTTTACATATTTATATAAAGTCAACAATATTACATTGGACTAATATATATTTATATAAAATTAATAGCATGGTATTGGATTATGCTATGTTTATATAAAATAACATCTTTTTTTAGTGACAGACAGAGACAGACAGACAGGAAGGGAGAGAGATGAGAAGCATCAGTTCTTTGTTACGACACCTTAGTTGTTCATTGATTGCTTTCTCATATGTGCCTTGACCAGGGGGCTACAGCAGAGTAAGTGACCCCTTGCTCAAGCCAGTGACCTTGGGCTTCAAGCCAGTGAGCATAGGGTCATGCCTATGATTCCACACTCAAACCAGTGACCCCGCACTCAAGGCAGAAACCTTGGGGTTTTGAGCAGGTCGATGCTCTATCCACTGCGCCACCACCAGTCAGGGTGACATAACATCATCTTTGACGATAACCTGAACTGTTAAATAAATATCCGCAAGTCCATACAAATACAAACAGATGACTTTTGTGTTAAATATTTATTGATTGATTGATTTTAGAAAGAGAGAAAGGGGAAAGAGAAAGAGAGAGAGAGAGAGAAAGAGAGAGAGAGAGAGAGAAACGTCGATTTGTTGTTCCATTTATTTATGCACTCATTGTTTGATTCTTGCATGTGGCCTGACCTGGGATGTAACCTGAATCCTTGGCTTATTGGGATGACACTCTAACCAACTGAGCTATTTTACCAGGGCTACAAATAAATGACTAAATAAATAAATAAACAGGCAGAAGGAAAAGGGGCAGAAGAATTTTTTAAAAATGTATTCAGGAGACTTCTTTCCCCAGAAGATGGAACTCAAGTCCCCTCCCCTCCATGTGGGCTATGTTTAGTGACTTATTTACAAAGAGTAGGGCCTGACCAGGCGGTGGCACAGAGGATAGAGCATCAGACGGGGACGCAGAGGATGCAGGTTCAAAACCCCGAGGTCGCTGGCTTGAACGTAGGATCATAGACATGACCCCATGGTTGCTGGCTTGAGCCCAAGGTCGCTGGCTTGAGCAAGGGGTCACTCGCTCTGCTGTAGCCCCACTGGTCAAGGCACATATGAGAAAGCAATCAATGAACAACTAAGGTGCCGCCACGAGGAATTGATGCTTCTCATCTCCCTTCCTGTCTGTCTGACTTTCTCTCTGTGTTTCTGACCAAAAAAATTTAAAAAAAAAAGAGTAGGGTTTGGAAGGGGGAGGGCCCTCTTTGCAGCGGAGAATCCTGCAAACCCCAAGTCGTTGTCCACCAGGTGATCAAGGTCAACATCTATGACAAGTCACGTGGACGACAGGTACCCGGAGAGGAGGCGGTGAGCCGCGTTGCTTCCTCCACATGCTCTCTCTCCTCAGGACTCCTCCAAACCACCAAGGTCACCAAGAACCAAGGCAAGTGTGAGAAATGATTCTGGAGTAGACGGTTAGAGGCCATGTGGGATCCCAGGCAGGGTCCCGGAGCAGGAAACAGATGTGATGGGGAAAGAAATGAAATCCGATCACAGGGTGGCATTTGGCGGATGGTCATCTGCCCGTGTGGGTTACTTGGTTTTGCCAGATGGACCATGTTCACAGGACACGATAACGTCAGGACTGCCTGGGTAAGGGTTTCACGGGATGTCTGCACTATCCCTGGAACTTCTCTGTAAATTCAAATGATTCTAAGAGGAAAAGGTAACTTTAAAAACAAAACAGGAGAGCTTAATTTTTGCCCAGGAGAAAGGGGTTGGTGTTAATCAGGTGTAGGTACTTCTCAAAACCTGTCAGACAGTAACATGCGAAACATATGAATTTCCCTGCATTTAAATGTTGCCAAGGACAAGAAGCTGAAATAAATATTTGATAGCTCGTTGTGATAGGCATGCTGAGTGTTTAGGGGCAACACCCACTGGTATTTGCAAATTGCTTTGAAATGAATTTTTAAAAGATAGATGTATAGGAAACCATCTGTAACTTCTCCTCAGTTTGGCTGTGAACCTAAAATCACTTTAAATCATAACATTTATGAATTTTTGAAGAGATAGATAAAGGATGGATGGAGGACAGGTTCATTATGAAGCTAATAGAGCCAAATGCTAATTGTAGAGTCTAGGGGGGGTCAGCATATAGGTGGTCACGCTACAGTTCTTTCCATTTTTTTCCATGTTTTCTAATTTTTGTAGTAAAATGTTGAAAGGAAAAGGGGAAGTGAAATCCTGCTGGCCTCAGCATGAGTTGCTCCGAAGCTCCCTTCTCCATCTCACTTGGAGTAGAAACCCAGAGTCCCTATGAGTCCCTGCAGGTCCAGACCCCCATCCCTGTACTGACTTCCTCCCACTCACTCCTTCTTCCCTCTCACACTCCCTCCAATTCCGTGAGCCTCTTTGCTCCCTGACCACATCAGTCAGATTCCCACCCCAGGACCTCTGCATCAGCTGTGTCCTCCCCTGGGACATAGCCCCAGGTATCTATGAGGCTTCTGCTCTGACAGGCCTGCGTGTCACCTCTCTCCATAGCATGCTTCCCATCCTGAGCTGCTTGAGCATTCACTTGCGGCCTATGTTCTGTGTTTGTGGGGTTGGTTTGTGTGTGTGTGTGTGTGTGTGTGTGTGTGTGTGTGTGTGTGTGACAGAGACAGGAAGGGAGAAAGATGAGAAGCATCAATTCTTCATTGCGGCACTGATTGCTCTCTCCTATGTGCCCTGACCCAGGGTGGGGGGGTCCAGTTGAGTGAGTGACCCCTTGCTCAAGCCAGCAAACCTTGAGCTCAAGCCGCAATGGTGGTGAGGCGATTGCTGCCTGTGTTTTTGTGTCTATCTCTTTCCACCAGAAATGGAAGCTCAGTGTGGGGAGGGGTCTGTCTCTATTTCATTACCCTGTGGGAGATCAGCACCTAGGACAGTGCCCATCACACAGTGGGGCCTGGATCATTGTCACATCAATGTCCTGAGTCTGCTTGTTTTTCTGTGTTTCCCTCCAGAATGTAACCTTGTCTATTCGTCCATGGACGCTTCTCCCACCTCTAATCACAGCCCTTTGCATGTAGTACGTCCTCAATCAAGAGTTTTAGGTTGGCCTGACCAGGTGGTGGTGCAGTGAATAGAGCATCAGACTGGGATGTGGAGGACTCAGGTTCGAAACCCTGAGGTTGCCAGCTTGAGCAAGGCTCCCCAGCTTGAATGAGGGTCACTGGCTTGATCCCAAAGGTCACTGGCTTGAACAAGGGGTCACTCAGTCTGCTGTAGCCCCCAGGTCAAGGCACATATGAGAAAGCAATCAATGAACAACTAAGGAGCCACAATGAAGAACTGATACTTCTCATCTCTCTCCCTTCCTGTCTGTCCATCTGTCCTTATCTGTTCCTCTCTCTGTCTTTCTCTGACACACACACACACACACACACACACACACACACACACACACACACACACACACAAGATCTTTAGGTTGAACGAATGAAAGAAGGACTGAATGGGATGAGAACGATTCCTCGGAAAAGGGTTAAGAGCACAGGCTTTGAACTGCAAGTCTGGATCTACTGCTTCCTAGCCATGTGACCTTGAGCAGGTCAGTTCTCATCTCTGTACCAGAGTTTCTTTCCCAGGAAAATGGAGCTCCCCATGGTGATATATAGGGAACCCTCATACATCGCTGGTGGGACGGTACGTAGTACAGTCACCCTGGAAAACTGGACATCTCTGAAACAGTGTATTATAATCTCCCACGTAGCCTAGCAATTCTGCTCCCAGGAACCGGCCCAAGAGAAACAGCACCATATGTCCGCAGAGAGACTTGTACACTTATGTTCATAGCAGCACTACTGACAACGGCAGAAGGGTAGGCGTCACCCAAACATCCATCAACAGGTGAATGGATAAGATGTGGACCAGCCATACGATGAACATCATCCAACCATAAAAAAGGGGCCCTGGCCGGTTGGCTCAGTGGTAGAGCGTCGGCCTGGCGTATAGAAGTCCCGGGTTCAATTCCCGGCCAGGGCACACAGGAGAGGCGCCCATCTGCTTCTCCACCCCTCCTCCTCTCCTTCCTCTCTGTCTCTCTCTTCCCCTCCCGCAGCGAGGCTCCATTGGAGCAAAGATGGCCCGGGCGCTGGGGATGGCTCCTTGGCCTCTGCCCCAGGCGCTAGAGTGGCTCTGGTCACACCAGAGCGACGCCCCGGAGGGGCAGAGCATTGCCCCCTGGTGGGCAGAGCGTCGCCCCCTGGTGGGCGTGCCGGGTGGATCCGGTCGGGTGCATGCGGGAGTCTGTCTGACTGTCTCTTCCCCGTTTCCAGCTTCGGAAAAATACAAAAAAAAAAAAAAAGGAACGAAGTACTGATACAATTGACAATGTGAATGGAATCTTAAAAGACATTAGGCTAAATGGAGGATGCCAGACAGAAAAAGGCCATGTGTAGTGTGACCCATGTTTATGAAATGTCCAGAGAAGGCACATCTAGAGAGACAGAAAGTGGGCTTGTGGTTGCCTGAACCCAGGACTGGGAATGGGAAGTGACTATTAATGCTCACAAGAGACCTTTTAGGGTAATGAAAATGTTCTAAAATTGGGTTGTGGCGATAGTCCCACAGTCCTGTAAACAGGCTAAATGCCATTGAATTGTACATGTAAAGTGAGTGAATTTTGTGGCATATAAATACTACCTCAACAAAGCTGTTTAAGACACACACAAAAAAGCCATCCCTGGCCACGTAGCTCCATTGGTTAGAGCCTTGTCCCAATATGCCAAGGTTGCAGGTTCGATCCCCAGTCAGGGGACATACAAGAGTCAACCAATGAATACATAGATAAGTGGAACAACAAATCGATGTTTCTCTCTCTCTCTCTCTCTCTCAAATCAAACAATACATTGGAGACACAAGATAAAAACTCAGAGTGTGTTTTGTATTATTATTCACAAATGTCATTGAGATCATCATATATGTAAGACTTCAGAATCATCACCACCATTTGTTTGTCTTTTTTTTTTATCAGTTCCTGTGTCTGCTCCAAATATCTGGACCTCCCTTGGTTGTCTCACCCTGGGTTCTGAACTTTGTTCTAAGGCTGTTTTTCTCCAGAGGCAGCAAATCCCTAAGGATGACTTAGCACGTGGGATGAGGGACCGTGGTGGGCAAACCCGAGGCAAGGGTTTGATACTTTGGGGACTAGGAGACCAGCATATGTGCAGGGAGGGGTCTGGAAAGGTGGGCTGTGCGGCTGGGAGTGGACTGCCAGGATTATAACAGCACGGAGCTGGTGTAGCCTGGGTTCGAATCCACGTCCACCCTTTCCCAGTGATAAGATCCTGGAAGAGGGACTTCCTTTCTGAGGCTGTTTCTGCCTCCGGAAAGTGGTGAGGATATCTCCTAATTCCCAGCAGAGTGCTGAGGCTTCCCTGAGACCAAGTCTGGGAACAGAGCAAGGACAAGGCACCAACAGCAGTAACTTCCTCCTGGGTGTCAAGCACTGTCTCCTGTCCCCCCTCCAAAAAAAGTAACTCATTTAAAATGAAGGGCTCAGCCCTGGCCTGTTAGCTCAGTCGGTTTGAGCATTGTACCAGAATACCAAGGTTGTATGTTCGATCCCCGATCAGGGGACATGCAGGAAGTGAACAATGAATGCATAAATAAATCAATGTTTCTCTCTCTCTCCTTCCTCTCTCTCTCACTCTCTTTTTAGCAAGACACATACACACACACACGGACAGACAGACAGGAAGGGAGAGAGATTAGAAGCATCAACTCATACTTGCAGCACTTTAGTTGTTCGTTTATTGCTTTCTCATGCATGCCTTGACCAGGAGGCTCCAGCTGAGCCAGCAACCCCTTGCTCAAGCCAGCGACTTTTAGGCTCAAACCAGTGACCATGGGGTCATGTCCACAATCACATGCTCATGCCAGTGTCTCCACGCTCAAGCTGGGTAAGCCCACACTCATGCTGGCAACCTTGGGGTTTCAAACCTGAGTCCTCAGCATCCCAGGTCGAGACTCCATCTACTGCGCCACCGCCTAGTCAGGTGTGTTCCTCTCTCTCTCTCCCTCTCACTCTCTCCCTCTCTCTCTTTCCCTCTCTTTTTCCCTTCCTCTCCCTCCCTCTCCTTCCTCTCTCTGTATGGCTCTGGAGAGGTAGCTCAGTTGGTTAGAGCACCGTGCCATCATGCCAAGGTTGTGGGTTCAATCCCCAGTCAGGGCACATAAAAGAATCAATGATAGCATGAATAAGTGGAACAACAAATCAATGTGTTTTTTTTCTCTCTCTCTCTCTTTCTCAAATCAATCAATAAATTTTAAAATTTAAAACAAAGGAAAAAATTAAGAAATAAAACAGAGGATTCACTTCATGGCAGTGGCTCCAGAAATAAGACAAGTAACTTCTTAGCTCAAATCCTCTCTTTTGTTCCTTTTACAAGTGGGGCTATTACTGAATTCTTTCCCTCAATGGTTTTTGTCCTTGCGATTGTGCTAAATGGTGTCTGGCTGTGGTAGGGGCTCACCAAACAGTAGGTGCTCACTAAATGGTGGCCCACATTTGGATGTGGCAATAGGGAGCCACTGAAGGTTCCTGGGGAGGGAGGTGGCTTTGACGTCACGAAAGCATACCCCAGGCCCCATCTCCCCAGTACCCAAGGCTAAATGACAACTTTCTGTAGGTTCTAGTTTTGTTGGGGACCTGGTCTCATTTGGCAACCCTCATTTCCTTGTGCCGGTATTTTGTTGTTTTCCACTTTCTCCCCTGGTCTGTAAGCTCCACCAGGGCAGCTGGCCAGCTGGTCTCTCTCTCCCTCAGTCCCCAGCCACCATCCCTGGGTGGTGTGGGGAGAACAGTGACAACCACAAGCGCTAACACGTACTGAATGCTTACTACATGCCAGGCACCATTCCAAGGGCTCAGTGAAGCCGTGTTAAATCTCGGACACAGGACTGTGTGAAGCTCTGTGATTGTCTCCCCTCCCTGACTCTCCACCAGACTCTTCCCAGCGGTCCCTCCCCGATCTCTCACTGCCTGGTGCTTTCATCACACCGGGGAAGACACCTTCTCACTCAGAGCCTCGACTCTGTGTCCTAGATAACAGGACGGATCTCACCCCTCTCTTGCCTGACCTGACAGGTGTGAAGATACCCGGGTGGTCAATGTCAGGAGAGAGCCATCAAAGGCACTGGGGGAGGTAGTTTGTCCATCGATGGAATAAGAAAAGGTTTAAAGAAAATTGGCTTGAAAAAAAAAAAGGCTTGGACACAACCTTCATCCCTCCAGTCCTAGGACCTAAACAAGTATATGTGTTCATATGGATAGATAGGTACTAGATAAATAAATAGATAGATAGGCAGGCCCTAGCCAGTTGGCTCTATGGTAGAGCATTGGCCTGGTGTGTGTGTGTGTGTGTGTGTGTGTGTGTGTGTGTGTGTGACAGAGACAGAGAGAGGGACAGATAGGGACACACAGGAAGGGAGAGAGACGAGAAGCATCAATTCTTCGTTGTGGCACCTTAGTTGCTCATTGATTGCTTGCTTACATCTGCCTTGACCAAGGGGCTCTAGCAGACCGAGTGACCCCTTGCTCAAGCCAGCAACCTCTGGCTCAAGGTGGTGAGCCTTGCTCAAACCACATGAGCCTGCGCTCAAGCTGGTGACCTCAGGGTTTCAAACCGGGGTCCTCCACATCCCAGTCCAATGCTCTATCTAATGTGCCACCACCTGGTCAGGCAGTCTCGGGTTTGATTCCCAGTCAGGGCACACAGAAGTGTCCATCTTCTTCACCCCTTCCCCTCTTGCCTCTCTCTCTCTCTCTCTTTCTCTCTCTTTCTCTCTGTATCTCTCTTTCCCTCCTGCGGCCATAGCTGTATTGGAGCAAGTTAGCCCCAGGTGCTGAGGATGGCTCCATGGCTTCCTCCTCAGGTGCTGGGAAGAGCTCAGTTGCTGAGCAACGGAACAATGCCCCAGATGGGCAAAGCATCGCCCCCTAGTGGTTTTGTCAGGTAAATTCTGGTTGGGACACTCACTGCTTCCGCACCTCTCACTGAATTAAAAAAGAAAATAATTTGTAGAAAATGACCCCTTCTGCCCCCAATTCCTTGCTGTTTCTCTAACATACAGAACCCACCCATCTGGCCTTTGTTCCACCTGTTCCCTCACCTGGTTCTTCATTCAGGTAAAATGTCAACTCATCGCAGCCCTAGCCTTCCAGTCACGTTCGCTCACTACAGTGCCCTCAACTTCCTTGGGAGCCCTTTATCAATATCAGATGTTAGATTGAAAATCGTTTATCTCAGGCGGTGTTGTCTGTAACAACAGAACGTTCTATATCTGTGCAGTCTAATAGAGTAGCCACCGGCCACAGGGGGCTATGGGACACTTGAAGTAGTGTAGTGTAATTGAGGAACTGAACTTTCAATCTTACTCAGTTTTAATTGCTTTAAACTTTTTTTTGTCCTAAACTTACATGGAGACGGCCAGCCACGTCAGCCCGTGGCCAAACCATCTTAGAGATCGAAAACTCTGGCTCCTAGTAGGGAGCCAAGGGCTTCCTCCTCAGCATCCTGTGAGTCAGCCCGGGTTCTGGTAAATGTTCACTGAATGAGGACATAGAGGGGCAGGGGGCCATAGAGGTCTCAGAAGTTTCCAGGGCAGATGGTCACCTGTCTTCTCTCACTCCTAGGTGTCTGGTTTGGCTACGTTCTGTGTTCTTCCTGCCCAAACCCAAGCTCAGAGCCTGTTGGACAGCCCCCCCTGGCTCTCTCAGACCCCTCCACAGATGGCCTTACTCTCTTGTTTCATGAACTCACATTTATTCACAAAGGGACAGGGACGGACCTTGGCTCACTGGGGACCCCCCAAGGTATGGCAGTTCCAAAACAGGTGGTGGTGTCCAGTGTGTACAAAGAGGGCAGACGGCAGGGGGTCCCCCCCAGTCTCCATCCTTGTGGCCAATGTCCTGCCCCTCTTTTTTCCAAGCAGTCCTGCCTCAGACACGTCTTGAGTGAAGAGTTCCTAACCAGCATTGGGGACCTGGGGTGGGGGAGGGGGAGGGGAATGGTGGTCCAGACCCCCTACCTCCTTAGTGTCAGGGATAGGAGGGACAGGGGTGGGCGGGTAGAGAGGCCTCTCTCCTTCAACTTCTCTCCTCCACATTGCAAACCAGGGGGCCAACTGGAGGGGCAAAAGGGCATGTGTGAGGGTCAGGAGGTCAGGCCACCCAACCCGCGCAGGTGTGCTTTGCTGTCCATCTCGTCCTCGTCCATCTCGAAGGCCGAATGGTCTTGGCTGTCGAAGCAGGAGGCGCTGAGGAAGACAGGGGGAGCTGGCGGTGACCGGGGTGGGGTCCCCGGAGAGGGCGGCTCTTCCTTGATGCGTGCGATGGGCAGGGGCGGCCCTTCCTCCTCGTCCTGCCCAGCAGCCGGTAAAGGCAGTGGCGGCGGAGGAGGGGGCGATAGCGGGGCCTGGGCCTGGAGCGCCTGGAGCGCGGCTGCTCTCTCCAGCTCAGCACGGTGGCACCGCTGGTGGCGCAGGAGGCTGTAGGCGCGGGAGAAGCGGCGTGGGCAGTGCGGGCACGGGTGCGGGGCTGGGCCCCCCGCGTGCACCTGTGCGTGCCGGGCCAGGTCGGCCAGCCGCTTGAACTCGCGCTGGCAGCGCACGCACTGGAAAGGGCGTGCCCCTGAGTGGGTCACCCCGTGCTGCCGCAGGTGCGCCCGGCGCCGGAATCCTTTGCCACACTCGGGGCACCAGAACCGGGGCTCCCCAGCGGGGGGCCGGGCCGGGGCTGCGTCCTCTCCGTTCTGCCCTCCACCGCCACCGTCTCCCCCTTCGGGGGCGGCCCCGCACTCGGCCCCTTCACTGCCCTCAGGCCCCTTCCCTGAGTTCCGAGCACCAGAGGCTTTGTCGTCCTTCTTGCCCCCAGGCAGTGGGGCCAGCAGGCTGAGCGCACCATGCACACGGCGGTGCTGGCGGAGGTAGGAGGCGAGGCGGAAGGCCAGGCCGCAGTCCGGGCACACAAAGGGGCGGTCAGTGGAGTGGACCAGCCGGTGGCGGGACAGCGACCAGGGCCTGGCGAAGGCCTTGAGGCAGATGGGGCACTGGTGTCGCTTGGGGCGAGGCGGGGGCCCCCCTTCACCCTCCTGCTCGCCCTCGGGGCGCAGGCACGGGTGCGCCTTCAGCTCGCCCTTGGTGGCGAAGGCCTCCCGGCAGCGGAGGCACAGCAGCGTCCAGTCGGCCTGGAGCAGGACCTGCTTCTCCTCCTGCCGCCCGGCCGCCAGCGCGAGCTCGGCCCTCAGCTCTGCCGCCCCGGCCTCGGTCTCCTCCGACTCCGACTCCCGGGGCTCAGCACTCATGGGGGCCGCGGGTGCGGCCGGCTCTCCTGCGGGCCACGGATCAGGCCACGCCGCCTCCTCCGGGGCGCCGGCGGCGGCCGTGCTGGGCTGCTCGGCGGCGGCGTCTTCCTGTGGGCCCCAGCTGGACTCGGTGGGCTCCTTGGCCACTCTCTCGATGGCCAGCTCGACCTCGCCACCCGCGTGCTCCTGGGCCAGGTGGCGCCGTAGCTGGGCGGGCTCGGGGAAGGTGCGGGGACAGGCGGCGCAGCGCAGCGGGGGCTGGGGCCCGTGGCCGCGCAGGTGGCGGGACAGGTGGGCTGGCCGGCGGAAGGCCTTGGGGCACAGGGGGCAGGCGTGGGGTCGGAGGCCCGAGTGGCTGAGCCAGTGCCGCGAGAGGTAGTAGGGGAAGCGGAAGAGGCGGCCACAGGTCGGGCAGGGCAGGGGTGCCCGAGGGGCTCCGGCTCCCCCCCGGCCCCGGCCCCGGCCCCGACCACGGCCTCTGCCCCGGCCCCGGCCCCGGCCCCGGCCACGGTGAGGTGGGCTGCCCTGGGCAGGTGGAGGGGGCTGAGGATCCATACCTGTGAGGAGAAAGGGGAGAGAGGGAGAGATGGAGGGGGGTGGGGCAGAGAGAGAAGCAGGAACAGAGACAGAGGAAGAGACAGAGAAGGAGAGAGAGACAGAGACCGGGGCAGAGAGCAAGATACCCCGCAGAGACAGAGGTGGAGAGACAACAAAGAGGTTTAGACAGAGGCCCGAGTCAACACCGAGATCAGAAACACAGCCAGAGGGGGGCAGGGAGAGACCAGGAGGGAGCCAGACAGAGAAACAGACCAGACAGAAGGGAACAGAGAAGGAAACAAAGTCAGTGACTGCTCCTTCTCCACCGGCCCTGCTCTGGGGAGGAGCCGGGCACCAGCTCTCCTCCGTGCTGGTGGAGAGGGGGTGGGAGTCCGCCTCTGGAGGCCCCGGAAACGGGGTGTGGGTGCCCTGGCGCTGGACCTGGGAGAGGCCAGAGTAGGAGGGCCGGAGAGGGGGTTGGAGGCCTGGGCTCCTGGGACTGCGGGAGGTGTGTGTGTGGGGTGGTGGTGGGGGGAAGCTGGGGATGGGAGATGACCGGGATGCAGTATCCAACCCCCCCTATACCATAGAGAGTAGGGGCTCCTGGGTCCCCGCGGCAGGAGGGCTTCAGGAGGGGGCTGGGCTCCTGTGTGACAAGGAAGAGGAGGGGCTGGGGGTCCAGCTGCTTGCATTCTCCAAGGAAGGTGGAAGCTGAAGGCCAGGCTCCTGGACTCCCGAGGGAAGCCTGCTGGGGGCGGGGGTCTCCCTAGGTGTTCCCCCCCACCGCAGGGACGGGGGGATCTGATCTCCCCGCCGAGCCCAGCCTACCGGTCTCCCCGCAGTCATGATCTGCAGAATTGGGGCGCAGGAAGAGATTCCTGAGCCCGGAGCCTACACTGGGGCCCGATCTCTAGACGCCCGGGGCTTACCTCGGCCTCCTGTGCGCCTTTCTCTCTTCCCCGCGGCGGCCGGAGCGGACGGTGGCGGCGGGGAGGGAGGGAGGGAGGGCGGACCCGCACGCAGCGTGCGAGCGGGGGGAGTGAAGGAGGCTGGGCTCGGTGTCCCGGACTAAGCCTTCCCCCCGGAAACCCGCCTTCCCTCCCAGCCCGAGAGGGGGTAAAGACTGGCTAGGAAGCCGGAAGCTGGACGAAGGGGACGGGTGGGGGGGGGGGGGGCGAAGAAGGAGCGCGGCTGGGATCCTTGGGTCTTGTGGGCCTGTCTGTCCTCTTGGCTCCCAGAAGGAAGGAAGGGGGCTGGGGCCTGGGAGTCGGGGAGTCTGGATCCAGCTCCTCTCTCCGCAAAACAGGCACACACATGTTCATTCATTTCTTCAACAAACACGCATTTATCGGGTCCTGCCTGTGCCAGGCGCTGTGTTGGGGGAGGGGGTGGCTGGCCGAGGGGATGAATGAAGCAGTGACAGAAACTTGGGGGGAAAAGACCGACGCTCCGGACTAAAACCAGACTCCAGCCTTCACTTGTCTGCCCGAGCAAGCAACTCTTCTGCAAGTTTCAGTTTTCCCCCAGTGATAAGCCCCGCATATAGTCACTCAATCCGAAATGATCGGTGTTAACTGAACACTTACTGTAGGCCAGCTCTGCCTATATTTTGCTACATATATTCCCTTGATCCTAAGCCACCAATATTGACTGAGCACCTACTGTGGGCTGGATCTGTCCTTGGTGCTGGAGTGACAGTGGCAAAGACAGAGGTTCCTGGACCCTGTCTGCAGAGAGCGTCGGGTCCAATGGAGGAGGCAGACAGACACAGATCCAGTCACCGTCCTGGTGAGTGGGTCCCAAGACAGCCAACAACATTTCTTGGGAATACAGAAAACAGAAAAGGCACTCAGCTGAGCTTGCACTCATAGAGTGATCTCTGAGGGCTTCCTGGAGGCAACCACTTTTCACCTGAAACCTGGAAGATAAAAGCTGAAGGTTAGGAATGGGAAGATGGCTAGCAAAGGGAGATGTACCAACAGGGCCACATCTTGAATATCTAAAGTTGAGAAGACATGTTACACCCCCAGCTCGACGCCATTTGTTCAAGTGAAATACACGCTTACTGTGGTTGGCAACAGTGTGGAATACAAGAGCTTTCATACATTGCTTAGGAGAGTAAGATTTGGAACCTAGTGAAGTGTGGAAAAGAAAGGCTCTTAACATGAATAATTTTTGGCAAAAACTTACTTTCTCTAAAACAAAGAGACTTTTAGCAGAACTTACTTTTTCTGAAAAGACTCCCTATTCCTGGCCTTGAGGCTGGTTTCCCAGACTGTGGCCTTGGGCTAGCTTTGCAAAGTTGCAGGTGTTCTCAGAATGTTTCTCCCTGAATTAACCCTATAGATAAACATTGTGAGAAAGCTTGTTTCACTGCTTTGTTTTACTGCTATGCTTCCTCTACTCCCCATTCCTCAGTCAGTATGTAGTTTTCTCTTTAAAAGCCAGCCCCGGCCCTGGCCAGTTGGCTCTGTGGTAGAGCGTCGGCCTGGCGTGCAGGAGTCCCGGGTTCAATTCCTGGCCAGGGCACACAGGAGAAGCGCCCATCTGCTTCTCCACCCCTGCCCCTCTCCTTCCTCTCTGTCTCTCTCTTCCCCTCCCGTAGCCAAGGCTCCATTGGAGCAAACTTGGCCTGGGCACTGAGGATGGCTCTATGGCCTCTGCCTCAGGCGCTAGAATGGCTCTGGTTGCAACAGAGCAACGCCCCAGATGGGCAGAGCATCGCCCCCTGGTGGGCATGCTGGGTGGATCTTGGTCGGGTGCATGCTGTAGTCTGTCTGACTGCCTCCCCATTTCCAACTTCAGAAAAATACCAAAAAAAAAAAAAAAAAAAAAAAAAAAAAAAAGCCAGCTCCAAACTGTGTTCGCGACCGTATTGATTTGAATGACTTAGGACTCTTTAATTTCTTAATTTGGCTAATTGATTGATTGTGTGGCCAGACGTTTGTTTCTCACTGTTCCAATACAACACTAGTGAGCAACTTCAGCACCTTACCTGGTGGATAGATGTCCTCAGAAATAAGCAAATCGCTGTATGTTCCAGGTTTTAATCCCTGCGGTATTGAGCATTGCTACGGAAGACCAGAAACTAGCTAAACACCCACTGGCTGGGCTTTGGGTAATAAATCGTGATTGATCCATCAGTGGAATGCTATATGTCCACTGAAAAAAGACGAGGAAGTTTACCGTATAGAAATATGGCAAGGCTCCTAGTGATAACATGAAGGGGACAAGGGACAGGAGGTGGAGGACAGCCTGTAGCCTGTTCTGTCTGCGGGTACCTGAGCGCTGTGTGTGGAAGACCCGGAGGAAGAGAGAGCCGACTAGCAATGTGGTCTGACTCCCAGGACCGAACCTTCCTACACTCTATCCTTCCGTGCTTTTTGATCTTGAAACCATGGGACTATGGTTTCAAGTAAACAAGTAAAGGAAAAAAGAAATGGAGGATAATAATAATGAGGAACGTGAGGAACCCCTGACTCTGTGTGTGCTTTACAAATACAAGCCTATTTGTCCCTGCCTGCTTTGTGAAGTGGGTAACATAACTCTCCCATTTTAGAGAGCGACAAAGTGAGGTATTCAAGTTCTCCAAGCTAGTGAGTCTCAGTAGGTCTCTGCATTTTCCAAAGAGATGGTAGAAAGAGAAGGGGACTAAAGACACGCATGGAAACAATAAGCACCAAACTCGGGGTACGAGTTACTTGTGAGAAGGGAGAAGCAATTGGACCCTAGAGGGAGCTATAGAGATTGAGTCGTATCTCTCCACTGTTCTAAAGCTGGGAGCCAGCATATGAATTTCTCTGTGTGTACTTTTGTGTGTGTATGTGACAGAGACAGAGAGAGAGACAGAGAGAAGGATAGATAGGGACAGACAGATAGGAAGGGAGAGAGATGAAAAGCCTCAATTCTTCGTTGCAGCACCTTAGTTGTTCATTGATTGCTTTCTCATATGTGCCCTGATTGGGGGGGGGGGAGCTATAGCAGAGCATGTGACCCCTTGCTCAAGCCAGTGACCTTAGGCTTCAAGCCAGTGACCTTTGGGCTCAAGCCAGTGACCATGGGGTCATGTCTATGATCCCACACTCAAGCCAGAGACCCTGCACTCAAGCTGGTGAACCTGTGCTCAAGCCAGTGACATCAGGGTTTCCAACCTGGGTCCTCCGCATCCCAGTCCAACTGCTCTGCCCACTGCGCCACCACCTGGTCAGGCTGTGTGTACACTTTTTTATTGGGTCAAACACACATAATGTTAGACTTACCATTTTCAAATGTACAACTCTGTGGCATTAAGTATATTCATGATGTTTGGTCACTACAGCCACTATCTAGTTGCAGAAATTTTTCATCACCCCAAAAGCAGTCAGTGCCCATTCCCTCCTCCTCTTAGTCCCTGGCAACCAAAAATTAGCCTTCTATCTCTATGGGTTTGCCAGCTGTGGGCATTTCGTATCAGTGGAGTTAAAGATATGGGGTCTTTTTTACAACTGGCTTTTCATTTTAGCACAGCGTTGTTGAGGTTCATCCACGTTGTAGCCGGTGTCAGTAATTCATTCCACCACCACCCCCTATTTTTTTGGTTGAAAAATATTCCATTGTTTGCGCATACTATGTTCTGTGTATTCATTGGTTGGTAGACATTTGGGTTGGTCTTACCCTTTGGCCATTGTAAATAGTGCTGTTCTGACATCCGTGCTTACGTTTCTTGTTTGAACGATTGTTTTCAACTCTTGATTATATATGTAGGAGGTGCGTGTGTTATTCTATCATCCAAATTTTAAAGGCTTATTATTATTATTATTAATTATTTGGAAACGAATTCAGGAACGGAGGTGGTGGGAAAGAATTTTTCAGGCAGAGAGGACTGCATGGTGTGTGTGTTGGGAGGGCCGAGGGGCCTTGTTTTGGGGCAGCAAAGGCATCAGGGTGGCAGAGAGGCCAGAGCTGCGTGAGCAACTGTGTCTGACCTCCCGCTCCGGGCTGAATGCTGGACGCATTCCTAGTGCACTGAGAAGCCATTGAAAAAAGGTTTAAGGCTGGAAGAGTCACACGATCTGATGAGTGTTCTAGAGAAATTCCCGTGGGACCCACGTGGGAGCCCGGCCGGATGCAGGGGAGACCCAGGCGGGAGCAGGGAGCAGGCAGTACGTAGGGAGCCGGTCCAGGTGCGAGAGGGGCCTAGGAACCAGGCTTCTAGGCAGGGGGGCGGGACCTTGGCGCTGATTGGCTCCAACCTTTACGGCCAGATGTCAGTCCCACCGCAAGGATCTCCTCATTGGCTCTCCTGCTTGCCCGTGTGGTCTCCCGCACCCAGAGAGCAGCACCTCACATCACTTCTTGCCTGGACACCCTCCCGTGGATCTCACTTTTCTTCCTCCTCCTCCTCCTCCTCCCCCCCCCCTCCCCCGGTTAAAAGGCTCTACCTGTCTGAGCCCTTCTATATCTTCCTTACTCCCATCTGGCTAAAATACCCCCCCCCCACACACACACACCCTGTCGCCCTCTAGTCCCTATCTGCCTTTATCTTCAACATTGTGCTTTTGGCTAACAAGCATTATTAGGCTGCTGGTCACTAGCCACTAAATGGCCTATCTCCCCTCCCATTTTTTCCCCCTCCCATTTTAATAAAAACTCCTGGGGGGGAGGTGAGGGGGGAAGTGCTTGTTTGCTTAACTGCTCTACCCTCAGAAAAAGGGTTCAGGTGGAGGTGTGGTGAGCAAAAGGAAGCTTCAGCTTCCTGAGATCCCTATTCGTGACTCCATAGCTGGAGGCCATCTCCATGTCAACCGGGGCACTTTTCCAGGTGCAAAGCTCTCCAGGCTGAGCCTGCACCCAAGTGGGAAGGATCTTGTCCCTGGGGCGGTGCCTGTGTCTAAGGGGGCTGGTCTTGTCTCTCCAAGGCAGGTGGGCTTTTTTGTTTTTGTTTTGTTTTGTTTTGTTTTGTTTTTAGAGAGAGAGAGGGACAGACAGGGAGGGAGGGAGATGAGAAGCAACAATTTATAATTGTGGCACCTTAGTTATTCATGGATTTCTTTCTCATATGTACCTTGACCACAGGGCTCCAGCCAAGCCAGTGACCCCTTGCTCAAGCCAGCGACCTTGGACTTCAAGCCGAGGACCCCATGCTCAAGTTGGATGAGCCCACACTCAAGCTAGAGACTTCGGGGTGTTGAACCTGGGTCCTCAGTGTCTCAAACTGACGTTCTATCCACTGAGCCACTGCCTGGTCAGACTGTTTTTGTATTTGTATTTTTAACCCCAAGGGAATGAGTCTGGCCCTTGGTTCCCAGGTGTTGGTGGCAGAGGAGAGGAATAGCTCTCTGGTTGAGCATCCCCAGGGGCTTGATCTGGATCTGTTTCAAAGGGACAGTTGTGGATCTCAGACCAAAGAGTCTTCCTCGAAGGCCAACCTGGTACTTGTTTCATCTCCCCCAAATATAGGTCCGCTTCTTTAACAATTTTTCCTTGTGAGTCTGACCAGGTGGTGGCACAGTGGATAGAGTGTCGGACTGGGGCACAGAGGACCCAGGTTCGAAACCCCGAAGTCACCGGCTTGAGCGTGGGATCCTAGACATGACCCCATGGTCACTGGCTTGAGCCCAACATCACTTGCTGGCTTATAGCCCAAGGTCACTGGCTTGAGCAAGGGTTCACTCATTCTGCTGTAGCCCCTCAATCAAAGCACATATGAGAAAGCAATCAATGAACAACTAAGGAGCCGCAATGAATCATTGATACTTCTCATCTCTTTCCCTTCCTATCTGTCTGTCCCTATCTGTCCCTCTCTCTCTGTCACACACACAAAAAATTTTCTTTGTGAAATATAACATACACAGATGGAAAGGGTACTATACAAATGAACAAACTAACATATAATTATAAAATGATCACCAAGTTAAGAAATGGAATGTTGGCAGCCACATCAGAACCCATAGAACAGGGGTCGGGAACCTATGGCTCGCAAGCCAGATGTGGCTCTTTTGATGGCTGCATCTGGTTCCTAGACAAATCTTTAATTAAAAAAATAATAACAGGCCCTGCTGGTTGGCTCAGTGGTAGAGCGTCGGCCTGGCGTGCGGGGGACCCGGGTTTGATTCCCGGCCAGGGCACATAGGAGAAGCGCCCATTTGCTTCTCCACCCCCCCTCCTTCCTCTCTGTCTCTCTCTTCCCCTCCCGCAGCCAAGGCTTTATTGGAGCAAAGATGGCCCCGGGCGCTGGGGATGGCTCCTTGGCCTCTGCCCCAGGCACTAGAGTGGCTCTGGTCACGGCAGAGAGATGCCCCGGAGGGGCAGAGCATCGCCCCTGGTGGGCGTGCCGGGTGGATCCCGGTTGGGCGCATGCGGGAGTCTGTCTGACTGTCTCTCCCCGTTTCCAGCTTCAGAAAAAAAAAAATACAAAAAAAATAATAATAACATTAAAAATATAAAACATTCTCATGTATTACAATCCATTCATTTTATACCACTCATGATCATGGTTGTGGGTGGTTGGAGCCAATCACAGCTGTCCTCCGGGACAATACCAAATTTTTATTGGATAATGTGTAATGTACACGGGTCGTTGTGAGGTCAGGAAGTAAACTTCCCTCCTTTTAATAAAGTAGTCAGCTAGCTAATTGCAGAAACCCTTTTGATGAAGAAGATGGTTAAAAGAATAAAAGATGAGGAGTATCGTACTTTTCAGCAGAAATGAACAAAGGAATTCGCCTTTGTAGAGAGAGCAGGTTCTCAGTGTGTCTAATATGCAATGATAAAATTGCATCGATGAAACGGTCAAATATAAAGCAGCACTTCGACACACATCATACTACATTTGCATTTGAAATATCCAGAGGGGGACAGCAGGAAGAAAGCATGTCAAGAGCTACTGTGCAGAGTGCAAGCTAGTCAGCAGCAACTCCGTGTTTGGACCCAATAAGGTGACTGGAATTCGGCTAGATTTGCTGATGCTTTAGCAGTTGTGAGAAACGGAAAGCCATTCACAGATGGGGAGTATGCCAAAACATTCATGCTTGATGTTGCCAATGAACTTTTTGACGACTTTTCGGATAAAGACAAGATAATCAAATGAATAAAAGACATGCCTCTGTCAGCAAGAACTGTCCACGATCGTACCATCATGATGGCAAATCAAATTGAGGCAATACAAGTGAAGGACATAAATGCAGCACCATTCTTTTCTCTTGCTTTGGATGAGTCAACAGACGTAAGCCATTTATCCCAGTTCAGTGTGATTGCAAGGTATGCTGTCGGTGACACACTACTTGAGGAAAGTCTTGCTGTTTTGCCTATGAAAGAAACAACAAGAGGGGAGGACTTATTCAAGTCTTTCACTGAGTTCGCTAAAGAAAAAAATCTACCAATGGATAAACATTTCGGTGTGTACTGATGGTGCTCCGTTCATGGTGGGGAAAAACAGAGGATTTGTAGCGCTTCTTCGTGAACATGAAAAGAGACCCATCCTAAGTTTTCACTACATCCTACATCAGGAGGTGCTTTGTGCTCAAATGTGTGGTGAGCAGCTTGGTGAGGTGATGTCGCTGGTCATTCGGGTGGTCAACTTTATTGTTGCCTGAGTTTTAAATGATCGCCAGTTTAAAACACTGTTGGATGAAGTTGGGAATAATTATCCTGGTCTGCTTCTGCACAGCAATGTGCATTGGTTGTCAAGAGGGAAAGTGCTCAGCTGTTTCGTGGCTTGTCTGAGTGAAATCTGGACTTTTCTTGAAATGAAAAATGTCGAGCATCCTGAGTTAGCTAACACTGAGTGGCTCCTGAAGTTCTACTATCTTGTGGACATGACTGAATATCTGAACCAGCTCAATGTGAAAATCCAAGGCATTGGAAATACAGTCTTATCCCTTTAACAAGCAGTGTTTGCATTTGAAAATAAGCTGGAACTCTTCATTGCCGACATTGAAACAGGTCGTTTACTACACTTTGAAAAACTGGGAGAGTTTAAAGATGCATGCACAGCAAGTGACCCTGCTCAACATCTTGATCTGCAGCAGCTAGTGGGCTTCACATCTAATCTCCTGCAGTCATTCAAAGCGCGCTTTAGAGAATTTTGTGAGCGCACTCGTCTTTTTAAGTTTGTCACCCATCCACACGAGTGTGCAGTGGACAGCGACGACCTGAGTTCCATCCCTGGTGTCTCCATCAGAGATTTTGAGCTACAAGCTGCTGACCTGAAGGCCTCAGACATGTGGGTGAATAAGTTCAAGTCACTGAATGAAGATTTGGAAAGACTTGCACGACAGCAAGCAGAGTTGGAGAGCAAACACAAGTGGGGAGAAATAAAAAAAACTTCAACCCGCGAATCAGCTGATTGTCAAAACTTGGTATGCACCCTGGCCGGTTTGCTCAGCGGTAGAGCGTCGGCCTGGCGTGCAGGAGTCCCGGGTTTGATTCCCGGCCAGGGCACACAGGAGAAGCACCCATCTGCTTCTCCACCCCTCCCCCTCTCCTTCCCCTCTGTCTCTCTCTTCCCCTCCCGCAGCCAAGGCTCCATTGGAGCAAAGTTGGCCCGGGCACTGAGGATGGCTCTGTGGCCTCTGCCTCAGGCACTAGAATGGCTCTGGTTGCAACAGAGGAACACCCCAGATGGGCAGAGCATCACCCCCTGGTGGGTGTGCCAGGTGGATCTCGGTCGGGCGCATCCGGTAGTCTGTCTGACTGCCTCCCCGTTTCCAACTTCAGAAAAATACAAAACAAACAAACAAAAACACTTGGAACGCACTTCCTGTCACATACCACACACTGCAGCTTGTGAGTATTGCTGTACTGACAATGTTTGGCTCTACATATGCATGTGAGCAGTCTTTCTCACATCTAAATAACATTAAGACCAACCTATGATCACGTTTAATGGATGGAAGTCTCAACGCCTGCATGAAGCTTAACCTCATCTGGTATCAACCACAAAGCTATCAGCAAAATCATGCAGCACCAGAAGTCGCATTAATGGCAAGAAGTACTTTATTCATCATTAGTTAGCAACAGCATAACAACGTTATTAAAAAGAATTCAGCCTGACCTGTGGTGGTGCAGTGGATAAAGCGTTGACCTGGAAATGCTGAGGTCGCTGGTTCGAAACCCTGGGCTTGCCCGGTCAAGGCACATATGGGAGTTGATGCTTCCAGCTCCTCCCCCCTTCTCTCTCTCTGTCTCTCTTTCCTCTCTCTCCCTCTCTGTCTCTCTCTCGCCTCTCTAAAATTGAATAAAATTAAAAAAAGATAGATTAAAAAAAAAAAGAATTCAGAGACTTATTGTACTTTAAAAGTGTTAGTCTTACATAAAATGCACTCATTTACTTGTATTTAGTATTAAACATATTGTATGGCTCTCATGGAATTACATTTTAAAATATGTGGCGTTCATGGCTCTCTTAGCCAAAAAGGTTCCCGACCCCTGCCATAGAATGTTCCAGCATGTCACATGCCCAGCTTAACCCATTCAACCCAAGGGTTCTGAGTTTTATGGGAAAGATGTTTTCCTTGGCATTCCTGAATGGTTCGGTACCCACAGTGCATCCTAAACAATATGACAGTTTAGTCTTGCTTGTGTTTTTTTTTGTTTTGTTTTGTTGTTTTTTTTTGTATTTTTCGGAAGTGAGAAGCGTGGTGGCAGTCAGACAGACTCCTGTATGTGCCCGACCAGGATCCACCTGGCATGCCCACCAGGGGGCGATGCTCTGCCTATCTGGGCCCTTGCTCTGTTGCGGCTGGAGCCATTCTAACTCCTGAGGCAGAGGCCATGGAGCCATCCTCAGCACCTGGGCCAACTTTGCTCTAATGGAGCCTTGGCTGCGGGAGGGGAAGGAGAGGGAAAAGGGTGGAGAAGCAGATGGGTGCTTTTCCTATGTGCTCTGACCAGGAATCGAATCTGGGAGTTTCACATGCTGGGCCGACACTGTACCACTGAGCCAACCGGCCAGGGCCCCTAGTCTTGCTTGTTTTTAAACGTTACAGAAACAGAGTCATAATCTGTGTAGCTGGCTTCTTGTATCCAGCTTTCTTGTGACTTGTATTATTGCAATTATGTGTATCGGTACTCATTCAACACACCATCATTTATTTATTCACTGCATTGTTGATGGATGTCTTAGTCCCTGTGGGTGGCTATAAGAAAATACCGCTGACCGGGCTTGCAAACAACATATTGCATGGCTAACAGTTCTAGAGGATGGAAGTCCAGGACCAAGCCTCCACCATGGTCACTTTCTGGTGAAGGCTCCCTTCCTGGTTCAAGGCTGGTGCCTTCTTGCTGCATCCTCACATGGAGTCTCTTCTATAAGGGCACTAATCCCACTCACTAAGGTTCCGTCCTCATGACCTGACCACCTCTCTGAAGCCCCACCTCCAAATATCATATAGACCTGAGGATTCAACATATGAATTTGGGAGGGGCACAAATATTCTGACCATAGCCATGGAGATTCAGGTTCCGAGTTCTGGGCTGTGGATTGCACTGCTGTGAATGCTGTTAGGTGTGTCTCCCGGTACAGGGGAACACGGGTTTCTCTAGGGCCTGTGCCTAGTGGTAGGATTAAAGCATGGCAGGGTAGGCATACCTTTAGCCTTATTAGAGTGAGCCAACCTCCCAGGCATCTTAAATCTGAGAGGTGCAGGGTGGAACTCTGATTCCTTGTGGCCCCTACCCAACCTTGTCCTCTGTCACTTTTCTGGTCTTAATACACCCACCACCCAAGCAGTCCCTCCTGACTCCTCCGTTTCCAGCACACACACACTCACACTCACACGCACACGCACATATACACATGCACAAGTCACGTGTCTGGTCCAGGCCCTCATGCCTCTCTCCTGGTGGACCAAGGTCATCTGCTTTCACACCAGCCCCTACCTACTTCAGTTCCTCCTCCACTCAGAAGCCAGAGGGGATCCTTGTAAAGGGCAAGAGTGGTCAAATCCCTTCACACTTAGGATCGTGTTTGCCATGGCCCAGAAAGCACAGCCATATGCCTACCATGGCCACCAGTCTGTGTGACCTGACCCTGACCTCCCTCCCCACTTCTCTCATTTCTCCCTCCTCTGGGCTCATTCCTCCTGGCTGCTCCCTCGTCATCAGTCCAGTCTCAGATCAAATGCCACCTCTGCAGGAAGCCTGCCCTGATCACCCCATCTAAGATAACATTACTCAGCCATTCTTTTTTCTTCTTTCTATTATTTTTTTTTTAGCAAGCAAGAGAGATAGACACACACACACAAACACACACACGCGAAGAGACAGATGAAAAACATCAACTCATAGTTGCTGTGGTTTAGTTGTTCATTGATTGCTTCTCATACGTGCTTTGACCTGGGGGCTCCAGCAGAGAGAGTGACCCCTTGCTCAAGCCAGTGACCTTGAGCTTCAAGCCAGCAGCCATGGGGTCATGTTGATGATCCCATGCTCAAGCCAGCACCCCTGTGCTCAAGCTGAATGAGCCAGTGCTCAAGGCAGCAATCTTGGGGTTTTGAACCTGGAACCTCAGTGTCCCAGGCTAATGTTCTATCCACTGTGCCACTGCTGGTCAGGTAGCCACTCACTTTCTTTTTTTTTTTTAGCGAGAGAGAGACAGGAAGGGAGAGAGATGAGAAGAATCAACTTGTATGTGCATCACCTTAGTTGTACATTGATTGCTTCTCTTACGTGTCTTGACTGGGGGCTCCAGTCAAACCAGTGACCCCTTGCTCAAGCTAGCGACCATGAGATCATATCTATGATTCCGTGCTCAAGCCGGCAACCTCAGCGTTTTCAACCTGGGTCCTCAGCGTCCCGGGTTGATGCTCTATCCACAGCGCCACCGCCTGGTCAGGCAGCCACTCACTTTCTTAACACCTTCCTTCAGAGTGCTCACCGCCCTCTGAAATTGCCTTCGTTTCTCTTCTACACTCCGTCAGCCACGTGCTAGACTATCAACTTCACAGGTTGTTTGGTTCCCTGTTGGGTCCCCAGAGGGGTTACCACACCTGGCATGCAATAAGGGACTCAGTACACAGTTGTGCTCAGACACCCAGGAAGCAATCTGAAGGGCTACCCATCCTCTGACCCCTGGATACTCATCTGAGGTTGGAAGTAGCCTCTAAGGCACTGACTCAGTGGCTTAGCAGCAGAGACTAAGGCGTGGGCCCTCTCCTTCCAGGGTTCCATTTAGACGACATGTAAACCATCTCTGACTTTAAGGGCCATGCATTGCGCCAAAGACTCCCAATTCCTCGGAAGGAGGTAGGAAGGCTCGGTCTCTATTTAGGTGGGCCTGTCCTAAGTCAAGGAGGGAGACACCCCCGGCCCGTGGAGTCAAGGTCAGACAATGAGACAGCATTTGACTGACAGGACAAGGTTTATTGGGGTCCTGGAGACACTGGGGACTGGGATAAGGGGGTGGGTGAGGTCAAGGCTCATGGAGAGGACCCCCTGGCCAACCCCCTTCCCCTTGGGTTTGGGAGGGACAGAGAGACAGACAAACTGACAGAGATGGAAAAACAGACAGGTACTACAGCAGAGCAGAAGGGAGACCCCAGTGTCCACCTCCCCCTCAGGTGAGCTCACAGAATGGGGAACAGCACAGAAGAGGGGGTGTCTGCTGACTTCACTGTATGGAGGGTGTGGTACAGGCCAGAACCCAGGCCAGCCCACTCCAGTGGACAGGAGTGTCATCTGAGTCAGTCCATCCTACTGGGCAGGGGGGGGGGACTTCCAACCAGCCTATTCTAGTGTTTGGGGGTGGGGAGATCACTAGGATTGACCCATTCCGCAGTAGGGGAAAGAGGCCTAGTAGGGGAGTGGGTTGAGGGCAGGCGGCATCTACCCTGGTCCTGTTTCGACAAAGGAAATGAAGTGGTGGAAAGGCAGATTGCGGCTCTATCCATTATCTCGGGGCAGCAGGGACCGCGGTGGGTAGCATCGGAGAGGATCTGGGGAAATTCCGGGACATGGTCCCAGCCCCCACGTTCTCCAGATCAAGGTCACTGGGAATGATGGCTCTGAGAGAGAGAACAGGCTTCCCTTGGGGGGGGGGGGGGGAAGGTGCTATTCATCTTTCATTAGGACCCTCCAGGTGAGAAGAACTTCTGGAGGCCCATTTCTCATTCCAAGGTCCTCCCCCCCTGCTAAGGGGCCCGTTGATTGGGGGGGGGGGCTAGCATGGAATCCAGGGAAGCCTCAAGCTTCAGGAGTCTCCATTGATCCCGAACCCTTAGGTGAGGAGTCTCAGCTGAATGCTGTCAGCTCAGGGGGCCTATCTGGGTTTCCGGTAGCCCCATCTTTCCAGCCAGGGTCCCCTCATCTCAAGGCTTGCGCATCTTGATGTAGGCTTGGCGGTCCCCCGGGCTGGGCCCTGAGTCCAGCCCCGGGCAAGGTAGTTGCATGGTCAGTCCATGCCGCGATGCAGCTTCAGGTGCCGGGAGAGGTTGCTTAGCGTGATGAAGCCCTTGCCGCAGATGTGACAGGGGAAGGGGCGCTCGGTGCCATGCAGCAGCCGGTGGCGTTTGAGGTAGCACTCGTGGCGGAAGAACTTCCCGCACTCAAGGCACGGGAACGGCTTCTCGCCAGTGTGCACCAGCACGTGCCGCTCCAGGTCCCGCGGGGAGCGGAACAGCTTCTCGCACTCAGAGCAGCCGAAGATCTTCTTGCCGCGGCCAGAGCTGGGCGCAGGCTCCCCAGCGGAGGCAGGCTCCCCTCCAGGGGCTGCCGTGGCCGCTTCCGCCCCACCGCCCTCACCGTGGCTGGCACGCCGATGTTCCTCCAGAGCTGCCAGGGCCGCGTACAGGGCCCCACAGTGGCCGCAGCCGTAAGTGGCCGGCCCCGAGTGCGCCTCCAGGTGGCTGGCCAGCGCCGCCGCAGATGCGAAGAAGGTTCCGCAGTCGCATTGGTACAGGGTGTCTTCTGAGGGCTCCGCCGCAGCTGCTGGTGCAGGGGCCTCCCCACCACCCTCAGGGAGCAGCCCCCCCAGCTCCGGCACACCTCCCCCGGCGGGGCCCAGCAGCAGCCCGCCGTCCCAGGCCGGCCTGGCATCACCTGTCTCTGCTGTGCCACACTCTCCGAGGGTCTCAGGCCCTGCACCAACCCCCGCGGCCCAGGCCTGTGCTGTGGGTGCACCCGGGCCCTGCAGGTCGTGCGTCAGCTTGTGCCTCTCCAGCAGTGCAGGGGCATTGAAGTCGCGCTCGCAGCGTGGGCACTTGAAGGGCTTGACATCGGTGTGTGCGGCCCAGTGGGCCGCCAGCTCACGGCCATGGTCAAAGCGCCGTGCACAGGCGCCGCACGCAAACGGGGGCAGTGAAGCCGCCGCTGCAGCTGCGGCCTCCGCCAGACCCCAGCTGCCCGTGCCCGCCCCAACCCCCTCTGGGCCCTCTCCGCCTCCAGCCCCTGCGCCACCGCACACCGAGCAGGGCCCCACGTTGCAGCAGACGGAGCAGGGAGCGCTCAGAGCAGGTAGGCCTGGGCCAGGCTGCAGTGGGGACGGGAGCACCCCACGGTGCTGACGCTTGAGGTGGCGACCCAGGCTGGAGCGCGAGGAAAAGCGGAGCTCGCAGACCAGGCAACAGTAGGGCTTCTCACCAGTGTGGACGACCTGGAAAGTTGGAAGGAGAGTCCCGTTATCAAGGCTGAGGATCTAGTCTGCAGGGAAGATTTCTGGACTCACACAGGGAGGTGACCCACGCCCCCTGCCTTGTCTATGAGGCCATGATCTAGCTTCAATCTCTCTCTCTCCTTCTCTGCTTTGGGCCACGCTGGCACACCTTGAGTCCCTCCAGCCTCAGGACCTTGGCACGTGCTGTTTTCTGAAGCTGGGGAACTCCTCCCACTGCTCCTGAATAACTCTGACTCAATTCCAACAAGCCCACATAGAGGACGAGGACTTCTTGGGAGAGTGGTTAAGCAGTGAGGATCTGAGGCCTGGGTTGCAATCCCAGCTCTGAATTCCACCCTATGTGAAAACTTAAGACAAGTAATGGCCTCTCAGCAAACTTTTGTGTGTCCTACTCATATCCTCTAAACCACTGGATATTGAGGGAAGGGAAGAGAGGCTTTCTCCTTGCCTGGGGTAGGAGGTGGCTCTCTCCATAAATGTTATAGGACTGTCTAGAGCAGACTGTCTGACAGAACTTTCTATAAGGATGGAAATGATCTATCTCTGTTCTGCCCAAAATGGTGGCCATTAGCCAAGTGTGGCTGTTGAGCCCTTGAAATGTGGCTAGGTGGCTGTGCGAGATCATGTCTTCCTTACACAGTATCAGTATCTATTGATACTGGCCCTTGTGGTTTAAGTCCTGGAATAAGATACAGTGTATGAGCATAGAATCCTCCTGATTGGTAATATCTGCCCAAAGAGAGCTTTCGCCTATTTGCTTTCTTGTTGATCGTCTGCCTTCAATGGAATGTAAGTTCCCCGAATACTTGGACTTGACTGATATCCCTTGGGTGACCCCACCCCAGTGTTGGGAGCAGGGAAAGCTCTCAATATATAATCACTAATCACAGAATAAAAGAATTAAGAACAGAGGTGGAAAATCTTTTTAAAAACGGCAAGGGAGCAAGAAACACAAAGTTGCAGATAGTGGTATGTGTGTGGGGAAAGGGGGGTGTACGGATAAGGGGGACGGCAGAGAGAAAGAGCCTCTAGGTGGGGCAAATGCACTAGGAATGTTTTCCTTTACTTCATAAGAAGGTGGTGACTGAAAGAGGAACCTCTCATGTTTTGACTGGTCAGGGAGCTCTGGCAGAAAAGGAGGAAGGAAGAGGCAAGTTTACTTTGTTGCCCAGAGAGGAGCTGGGCCTCCAAGGGCGTGTTCGCCGCCCCCCCCCCCCCCCAACCTGGGCCAGTGTGTAGGACTCACCTGATGGTGTAACAGGCCAGTGGAGTCTCGGAACCCTTTGGGGCAGGCGGAACAGCGGTAGGGCCGCTCACCCGTGTGTGAGCGCAGGTGGTTGGCCAGGTTGAAGCTGTGTTTGAAGCCCTTGCCGCAGCGCGGACACGCGTGGGGCTTGAGAGCAGTGTGACGTGCAAAGTGGCGCCGCAGATCCGAGCGGTAGCGGAAGCTCTTGCCACACTCGCTGCAGTGAAAGGGGACGCGGGGGGCGGCGACGGGCGGTGCTGGGGCCGGGGCAGGGACAGGGGGCGCTGGCAGCGGGGTGTCATCCATGGTGGTGTGGCGTGAGGGCAGTGGCGCGTGGGGGCTCTCTGGAGCAGGGGAGACATGGAGGGAAGATGAAGGAGTCACCTCTCCACCAGTCCTCACCAATCAGGCTCTCGGGACTCACAGACCCATCACCTTTCCCTGGGAGACCTTACCACCAAAGTCTAAGCCACTCCCACCAGGACCACGAACAGTCTTTAAGCTCCTCCCACTCTCCTACAAACCCTTCTCCCCTTCATCCGCTAATCTTCCTAATCATGCCAAATCGCCTCCACCCCACCATTTTAATCTTACTCATTATTTGGAACACATTCCTGCTCCTCGCTAAGCCCCGCCCACTGTGATTATGCCCCACCCACTCTTGCTCGGGTCCGCCTACTCCCAAAGTCCTGTCCCTCACACAATCTGGGAGCCTCTTCTATTCCTTGGCAAAGCCCCTCCCACCCCTATGGGAGCTCCTCCCACTCTTTTGAAGATGCAAGTCCTGGAACCTCAGCTCGGATAAAACCAACTGAAACTCTTCACCTGCAAAATACGGATTATAGGAGGGCCTAGTTTGCAGTGTGGCGGGGAAGACGAGGCAAACTTGTAGCCATACGCGCTGCTGGTTTACTTAAAGGCCTGCACCCAGCACAGACTTGACAGGGAAGCTGTTCTGACTACTGCTGTCCTCTAAGGTCCTCTGAGTGCCCTCTTTAAGTCTCATGTCCCTTCCCCACTAAGATTCACTTCCCAAACCCCAATTTATCCTTTAACTCAGCCTTGAAGCCCCGTCCTTTCCAAGACCCCATTATCCAACCCCTCTCACTTTCTCAGCCCAGAGCTCTGAGTCCCGCCCCAGGCTAAGTCATCTCAACCGCCTTATAAAGGCTTGCTATTGCCACTAAGACTCCCCAAATTACACGCCTGAACCCCACTTCCTCTTGCCCACTACTTTCTTTAAGTCACACTACGGGGCAAACTGCACCCCTTCTACTCTAAACTCCTCCCAACTTCACATTGAGCTCCATTTCTCCAGACCGCCCCAATTAGGACCCTTCAACCTCCGGCCATTCTACCGTTCTTACTGAGCCACGCCTTGATTAAGCCTTGCCCTTTGCCTAAGCTCCACCCACTCCCACTACGGCCCTGCTGCCTCCACCAAACCCCGCCTATATTACTATAAGCCACGCCCACCGGGCTACTCTCAGCCATGGCTCCGCCTCGCCGCCGCTAAGCCCCGCCTCCTCCTCCCCACCCGGTTGCCTGCCGGGCGGGCCCCGCCCCCGCTCCCGCTCCCGCCCCAGCCCCCGGCCTGTCCTGTCCGCTCGAAGACCCAGGCCCATAGAGCCGGTCTTTTGTGCCCCTCCCCCCTGTCCCTAAAAGGTGCGGCCCCGGGTGCCCAGGGCTGGGGCAGGTCAGGCGGGACCCGCAGCCGGGTGCGTCTGCCTCACTCGTACGGCGCGCGGGTTCTGGAGCCCTGGGGCGGCCCCGGGAGGCCGGGAAAGTAAGTCGGCTTTCCTCTTTAATTACTTACACCTCCCTCTGGGCGCCGACATTTTGGGCAGCGGGGGTAGCGTCACTTCCACCCGGGGGGCCCCTCGACTTCCGCCTCGGCTCCCTTTTTCTCCCCCACAGTCCCCCTTTCTCCCGCCTTCTTGTCCTCCCTCCGCCCAGCCGCCCGCCCTTCTCCCTCTTTCCCGTCCCTTTCTCAGTACTAGTAGAGAAGCCAGGTCGGCGCCATCTTTGGTAAGGGCAGGAAGAGGAGCAGGGTTCGGAGGTGTGACCCCTGTCGCCATGCAAACTAAGGGCAACAAGCTCAGCGTGCGTCTCCTCCCCGCCGTGTCGATGCTGTTGGGTGCTATCGCAGATGAGGGCAGATTTGAGTCCATTTTCGCAGCTTCAGGCTCCTCCTGGGTGGGATGCTAGCGTTGCATCAGGAGAAAAAGAAATCGAAGTTCGCCGACTGCGAGAGATAGAAGCGCGCAGGCTCCATCTTGTCCTCAGCCTTCCGACAGGCTTTGAAGCTTATCAGGCGCCATGTTAATTACGGGAAGGAGCAGCCATTTTCCCGCTCCTTATTCTTTCGGTACTTGTGTTTGATTGGGTTTCCGGCCGGGTACTTGGTGGGAGGAAAGGCATTGGTACCTGGTTGGAATGTGTTGGTGGGTTAGTCCCCGCTCGGGACAAGAGAAGACGCCGAGAGCACAGGCGCGGATAAGCGGTCTTTAGGACCCAACGCATCCCTTTGTTCCGCGTGGGCGCGGTTCGGACGGGGAGGGGGAGGAAGCGGGCGGGGCCACAGGAGTCCGCTCCGAGGAGGAGCTTCGTCTAGCGCGCGCGCGCGCGCCGCCGCCGCCGCCGCCGAGGGGCAGAGCCCCCTCGCCCCCGCCCCTCCCCACGCGTCGGCCCCGTCGCCCCCCGCACGCGCACAATCGCGAGCCCCGGCGACATGCAAATGAGGTACCCGAGAGGCGGGGGGCCGGGCGGGGGAAGGGGAACGGAGGGAGGGAAGGCCCGGGGCCGCGCGCTCCCTGAGCGCGTCCCCCCTCCCCACACCTGTTCTTGCTCGCCGACCTCGAGCCCAGTGGAATCGGCCTAGGCACGCGCGTTTGCGCGCGCGCGCAGACCCCCTTTCCTAGCGGCCCTCGCGGCCCACAGCCCGGCGCCTCTCATTGGCCGCCGCCCCCGCAGGGCCCGCCCCGCGCGCCGGGGGTATCGGCGGGCGCGCGCCTGCTCGGGGACGGGCAGAGGACGAGGGTCGAGGCACTGCTTCCGAGGTCCTGATTGTAGTCCAGGTCCCCCCCACCCTCCACACTGGAGCGAACTATGTGATCCTGGAAAAGCGGTTGCCCCCCCTCTGTACCTCCGTCCGTGTGCCTGTTCCAAAGGGTCACAGTGGCACCTGTAGCCTCTGCACCTAACCACCTGTCCTTCCCCCCTTCCCTTTGCTACACTCTAGTTTCTTGGTCGCGACTCTGAGAATGATGGTGGTCCTGGTGGTGTGGTCTGAGTTCTTGCTATATGCCAACAGACAACCCTGGTAGATCCATTTCACAGAGCTGGATTCATACCCAGGACCAGCGGGCCCCCATGACGTCCCCGCATCCCCTGAGTCCCTTTTCTTCTCCCTGGACCATTGTGTCCACCCGAGATCTGGTTCGAATTTTGGCCGGGCCACTTCCTGAGCAGAGGGAGGTTGGGCAACTGGCTTGGCTTTCCTGTGCCTCGCTTTCCCCATTTGCAAAATGAGGGGTGACTGTGGTCTTACAGGGCTCATGTCTCTCCTAAGTGCTCTGTGTACTGAGCACTTTTTGTGTATCATTCTCACCGCACGTCTCTGTAAGCAGCTGGAACCATATGTCCCTATTTTGCAGAAGACTGAGCTGAGGCTAGGAAAACGAGTACCTTGCCCATAGCCACACAGAGAGCAAGTGACAGACTCAGCAGTTGAACTCAGAATATGATTCCAGAGACCAGACTCCAGTATATTTGCTCACCCACCACTCAGGGTTAAACATCACCTGAGACCAGTTACTTTCTTCTGGTCCTGAACCTCTTGCCCTCCTACTTCTGCCGATGGAGAGGGTAGACAAGAACATTTCTGAGGCTTCTATGGCTCAGGGATTTCATGGGCTTTCTGCTTTGAGGATCACGATGCTGTCCTGTACCCTCAGTTGGACTCTGTCCTCCCTCGAAGATTTTTCTTGATTTTGGCTCAGGTTGACCTTGAACTTTGAGATCTTTGGCAGGGGTTAAGGAGGTCCCTGGGACACCTATAGGGAAGTGACTGTTGACCAGTGGGCACAGAATTGTCTTGTTCTTTCGCTCACCAGCGTGCCTATCATTGTGTGTCCAGTTGAATGTCAGCCGTGCCCAGGTTGTGAGAGTTGGACAGATGGATGGACGAGGTCTTGGGGGACAAAGGGGGCTCCAGACCCTCCCTGCACTCACAGCTGCCCCCTCTCTCCTCTTAGCCTGGCTCCAGTGTCCAGACCCAAGGCCCCACTGCTCAATGGACACCCCCAGCCCAGACCCGTTGCGTTCACCTTTACCTGGAGAGGAAGAGAAACCTCTGGCCTTACCTCCTGTTCCCCAGGGCGGCCGAGGCGGATGTCCCGGGGATGCCGCCTCCTCCAATCGGACGCTCAGAGCCTGCCTCCCACGCAAGCGGGGCCGCCCCCCCCAATCAGGGCAGGAGCCTCCGCTGACACAGGGGGTGACAGTCCCCGTGGGCAGCATTGGCAGCAGTGACCTCCTGCTGATCGATGATCAGGGTGTACCCTATACAGTCTCTGAAGGGTCTGTGGCAGGGGAGCCTGAGAGCTCCGGCCCTAGGAAGACCCCGCACTTATGCCCCGTGTGCCTGCGGGCCTTCCCCTACCTCTCAGACCTGCAGCGCCATAGCATCTCACACTCGGAGCTGAAGCCGCACGAGTGCAAGGACTGCGGCAAGACCTTCAAGAGGTCCAGCCACCTGCGGCGGCACAGCAACATCCACGCCGGCTTACGGCCCTTCCACTGCCCACTCTGCCCCGGCCGCTTCCGAGAGGCAGGGGAGCTGGCGCACCACCACCGGGTCCACTCCGGGGAGCGCCCCTACCAGTGCCCCATCTGCCGGCTGCGCTTCACCGAGGCCAACTCACTCCGGCGCCATGCCAAACGCAAGCACCCCGAGGCCATGGGGGCACCCTTGGGTCCCCCGGACCCAGGGTTGGAGCCACCGTGGGACCTCGAGGGCATTCCGGCCACAACCGGTGCTGAAAAGGAGGAGGAGGAGGAGCCAGAAGGGAAAGAGCTGGCACAACTCACAGCCCCAGACACCCCTCCCCAGGCCAGGTTTAGAGCTGGGGGTTCAGCTGGTGCAGCGCCTGGGCAGGGTGACCAGGACACACTCATATCAGGCGGTCTTCCTGTTGTGGGAGGGGGTTTCACGTGAGGGCCTAAACTTCTGGGCCCTGTTGCCTTCCGCCACCCTCTCCCGGACTGACGGGCCCTTGGAGGCAGGGGCCGTGGAAATAAATCACTGCCTTTTGGCTTCCCGTGTGTGTTCCGTGATGGTACCAGGGCTGGCCCTCCTGTGCTACTTTCCAATGCCTTTCAGCAGCTAGACCACCCAGGGGAGGGCATGGAATTTTGGGGGTGGGACCCCATGTCATACGCCTCACTAAACTTGGTGCTAAAGAAGTGGCTTGGAGAAATAAACAAGTGGTGTGGTGGGAGCCTTGGTCTCCGCTCCCTCCTCCAGCAAAAACCATAAAGCACTCCCCTAAATATCCACTCGACATGGAACCTTCTGTGCAGATGTGGCTCTAGGCTCCCCTCCGACATTCAAGCCAGACTCCTGGAAATTCTGCAGCCACTGCTTTGCCACATCTCTTTGTCCTAACTCTCTATGGAAGGAAAAACTTGAGTTGATAGTCACAGGCAGAACTGACTGACAGCTTTGCTAGGGCTTAGGTAAATAAGGGGTGTGGACTGGGGGCGGGGCCAAGGAAGCAGGAGGCAGGGTTAGGACTGAGCAGAGAGGCTGATTGGGCAGGTAGGTGGGAACTATGGGTGGGGCTTAGGGGAAGGGCTCTAAGAACTAGGTGGCGCTTAAATTGGTTTAGAAGCCGGCAGCAGAAAAGGAGCGATTGAGAGGAATGGAGGCATGGATAGAGTTAATCTGAGGTGGAGGGCTTCCAGGGGAAAGTAGAAGAAACATCAGGAGGGGTGGTACTGAGCTGGTAAGATGCTGAGGGGTGGACATGACTGCTATTCAGGCCAAGGGGAGAGAAGGGATATCTGAGAGGGGGTGCTTAGCAGGATGGGCTTAACAGAACTGGGTTTAGATGCGGGGTGGGGGTGGGGGCTGAGTCAGGGATGAGCTTTGTGGAGACAGGAGGGCAGCAGTGTCAAGTGTGTCGTGATGGTGTGGTTCCGACTTAAGCCTGCACCAGAATCATCTGAAGAGTATATTTTTTTTTATTAAATTACAGTTGACGTACAATATATTAGAGTCAGATCTAAGACATAGTAATTCAGTATTTTTATACATCACGAAAACGGTCACCATAAGTCTAGCTACCTACTACCACCATACAGTTATTAGAATATGATTGACTATTCCCTCATCTGGACATGACAGCGCTGTGACTTAAATTTTATTAACCGGAAGTTTATACCCCTAGGGTTTCTGATTCAGAACGTCTGAAGCAGGGGGGCCTGCGAGTTTCCACTTATAACAATCTCTAGGTTGGCAGCTGCTGTAGGTCTTTTAACCATTATTTGAGAACCACTGATTTCAGGGAATGTTTTCGAGGTCCGAGGCGCCGATATCAAGTGGAGAGTATGAGAGGTGGAGCTTAAGGTGACAGGGGAGGGGCTTGAGCGAGGGGCGTGGTTTGCTTAAGAAGCTGTGAGAGGAGGGCGGAATCTAGAGGAAAGAGGCGGGCTTAAAAGGGAGACGTAGTTGAGAGTACGATCGTGGAGGTAGGAATGAAACGGGAGAAAATTCGTGGAGCCAGGGCCAGCAGGACGCACTTTGAGAAGTGGGGCGGTACCGAGGATAATTAAGCTCTGCAATGATCATTCAGGCAGGGGGCGGGGCTTGAGCGTGAGATTTACGTAAGGGGCGTGGCTTAACCGGGTAACCGGAACGTGTAGGTGGCGCCCTAAAAAGCGGGCACTCAGAACGTCGGCGCACTCGCTTAGGTCGCCCACCGGAAGTGGCCTAAGTTGCTCCGCCAGCAACCCCCAGTTCTTGCGCAGGCGCACTTTCTTCTCCCGGTCTCCGCCGCCGCCTCCACCTCTTTCTCTCCTCCACGCCGTCGCCTCCGAAAACGGGCGCGACTTCCGCTTCCGGGCGGGCAGGCAGACGGCGCGGAGCTGCCGGGGAGGGGGAGGGGGCGGCACTTCCGGTCAGGCCCTCGGGTCTCCCCAGAGCGGCGGCGCCTCCTCCGCCTCCTCGGCCTCCTCCCGGCGGAGACCCCGGCGCCGGTGAGTGACGGGGCGCGTGGCCCGGGGGCTCGGGGGAAGCGGGGGCGGGGGTCCCCGCCCAAGCCCGCTCTGATCCTCAGAACGTCCTCATCAGTGCTGCTCGCGCCGGGCCCTCGCCTGGGTACCCCCATCACCGTTCCCCCCGTCAGAGCGCCCAGATGCCTCCCCCATGAACACTCCGACGTAGGACGACTCCCAAAATGCCCTCTTTCGTGGCGCCCCTCTACACTGATTTTTCGTAGGGATCCTTCTACGCAGCCCCAGCCATTGCTTCCTCAGGACAGCCCCCCAAATGCCACCAGCATTGCCCTCCCCCACGCAGAGCAGCTCCCCCTGAACACACCTTTAGCAGCCCCTATAAGGTGACCACCAGAGTGTTGCATTTGTGCTTTGCAATGGAATGAACCCCCATTACCTCTCTGTATACACACAGCCCCCCCAAAACTCCTAATCACTTCTCCCCCAACCCCCTCCTTCGTTTCTGTAAAAATACTTTCTCTTCTGATCAGCGGCCAAGAATGCCTTTTTTTCCTTTCTTTTGCACCCCCCTCCTCCCCAGTAATTCCCCTTGAAAATACCCTTTCAACCCAACCCCCCCAGACCCTCCCCGCATAGAACAGCTCCCTCTAGAGGTGTGTTCTCACACCCACATGTCTCGCTCTTGACATAGGAATAGCTTTCCCATGTAACCCGGGCTCGCACCCCATCCTTCTCCAGGGCGGGTCCTGTGGTTGGTCCTCGTCCCACAGGGAAGTGCCCATCCGTAAGGGCTTTACTCGCAGAATGCCCCCCCCCCCCCCGGCACTAGGGACTTGCCCTAACCTGCCCCTTCTCACCCAGTTTTCCTTCTGCCCTCCGGTACTCCCTGGAGAAGACACCCCAGCTTCCCTGGGGTGGGTAGCTCTTTCTCTCCAGGGATCCATTTCATTTGGTCTTCATTGAAAGGGGGATGTGCACTGTTCTAGGTCCAGGGGATACAGCTGTGAAGGAGAGAGATGCACAGTTTGACTTTTTTTGTGGGTCTTACAGTTCAGTTGAGGAGACAGATCAAAAACAAGGCAACAAACATGATCAATGCTGTTTTCTGATAGCCTGAGAGCTATGTCAGAGGTGCAGCCTGAATTGGTAGAGCTTGCTTAGCCATGCCAAGATCTGGGTGCCCTGTTGCAGGTGGAGGGAAAAGCACAGTGCAAAAGTCCTGAGGTGGGCGTGATCATGGTGATTGGAGAAGCCATGCGGTTGGATGGAGGCTAGAGAAGGTGTGATCTTAGAGGGCGGTGGTGGTGAGGGCCCTGTGATCAGTTATCCAGCCTTTGTCCGCTCTCCCAAGCCCAGAATGTCATTCACTTGTTTATTCATTTGTTCAACAGCTGTTTAATAAGCACCTAGTACACACTGGGCATGCAACAGAATGAAATAGTTACAACTCCTTGTCCTCCTGGTCTGCATAGGCTAGTTTTGTGGGGTAGACCATTAAAAAAGAAAATAACGTGTGTGTAAAGAAAATACATCAGGATAAGGGTATATAGTGTTACAGGAACTATGATGTTAAAAGCGTGGCCGGAAGCCCTTGTTCAAGAATTTCCTGTGGTTATCTTGTCTCTCTAAAAAGCCACGTGCCAAAACGTTATCCCCTCCTCTGCCCGGGACAACTGTGGCCCACCCCCGGGTAGCTGCTCTTAGCTCCCCTCCCCCAAGAATAAAATGGTTAAGAGGATGAACCCCGAATGCCACTGGTGCTCCTATATCTGGGCAAACCATTTTCTCTTTCCCTAGCCTCATTTTCACTTATTTAAGAAGTACTTTTGGAGACAGGCACTGTGCTTGGTCCTAGGGAATAGAGCAGTCATCAACACAAATAAAGATCCTTGCACGGGCCTGCATGGAAGTCCCCGTTCTAGAGAGGGAGACCACCAACACTAAGACAAACAGAGTATACGGTTTATTAGGTGATGTTGACTGGTAAGGCGAGAAATGAAGGAGTCGGGGGAGAGCAGGAGTGTTGGTCTGGGCGACAGGTGACAGGGTTCAGGGGGACTGTCCCTGAGAAGAGGGCATTTGAAACGAAGATGTGAAGGAGGTTAGGGAGTGAGGCAGAGCATTCTGGGCAGAAGCATCAGCCAGTGCAAAGGCCGGGGGGTAGGAATGGCACATTAAGGAGGCCGCAGGGGGCTGTGTAGCTCATCAGAAGGACTTTGACGCCTGACCAGGTGGTGACGCAGTGGATAGAGCGTCGGACTGGGATGTGGAGGATCCAGGTTCGAGAACCTGAGGTCGCCAGCTTGAGCGCGGGCTCATCTGGTTTGAGCAAAGCTCACCAGCTTGGACCCGAGGTTGCTGGCTCAAGCAAGGGGTTACTCGGTCTGCTGAAGGCCTGAGGTCAAGGCACATATGAGAGAGGAATCAATGAACAACTAAGGTGTTGCAGCGCGCAACGAAAAACTAATGATTGATACTTCTCATCTCTCCATTCCTGTCTGTCTATCCCTCTCTCTGACTCTCTCTCTGTTTCTGTAAAAAAAAAAAAAAAGGACTTTGACTTTGAGTGAGATTGGGGTCACTACAGGGTTTTGTTTTGTTTTGTTTTGTTTTACAGGACGGAGAGTGAGTCAGAGAGGGATAGACAGGGGCAGACAGACAGGAATGGAGAGAGATGAGAAGCATCAATCATTAGTTTTTCATTGCGCGTTGCAACACCTTAGTTGTTCATTGATTGCTTTCTCATATGTGCCTTGACCGCGGGCCTTCAGCAGACCAAGTAACCCCTTGCTGGAGCCAGCGACCTTGGTTTCAAGCTGGTGGGCTTTTGCTCAAACCAGATGAGCCCGCGCTCAAGCTGGCGACCTCGGGGTCCCGAACCCGGGTCCTCCGCATCTCAGTCCGACGCTCTATCCACTGCGCCACCGCCTGGTCAGGCCACTACAGGGTTTGAGCAGAGGAGGCACATGGTTTGGACTTAGTCCTCCTGCCTATAAATTATTTATGAGTCTACTATGAAATTCAATTGAGACAAGCCACCTAGTAGACCTAGTACAGTGCTTGTCAGCATTCAGTAAATGCCAGGGGCTAGTCTTGGTGATGGGCAGCAGGGAAGTGGATGAGACAAAATATATTTGCAGTGTAAGGTGGAGCAGGGACCTTCCTTTATTTCAGATATTGAGAGACAGCACATACAGGTTAAGAGCACGCATTCTGGAGCTCTGCTGCCTGCCTCAAACATCTGGCCCTGCCGTTTGTTAATGGTGTGACCGTGGGGGAACAAATCCCCCTTTCCTCAGTTTCCCTACTTATAAAATGGGACCAATAATGGCACAGGATGATTATCTATTTTTTTTTTTTTTTTTTGTATTTGTCTGAAGCTGGAAACGGGGAGAGACAGTCAGACAGACTCCCGCATGCGCCCGACCAGGATCCACCTGGCACGCCCACCAGGGGGCGACGCTCTGCCCCTCCGGGGCGTCGCTCTGCCGCAACCAGAGCCACTCTAGCGCTTGGGGCAGAGGCCAAGGAGCCATCCCCAGCGCCCGGGCCATCTTTGCTCCAGTGGAGCCTTGGCTGCGGGAGGGGAAGAGAGAGACAGAGAGGAAGGAGGGGGGGTGGAGAAGCAAATGGTCGCTTCTCCTATGTGCCCTTGCCGGGAATCGAACCCGGGACTTCTGCATGCCAGGCCGATGCTCTACCGCTGAGCCAACTGGCCAGGGCCATGATTATCTATTAAAGTGATGGTTTCTATTGGTCTGGTCAAACAAATACACATGAGCTGTTATGACTGTGACTATGGTTACCATGGGGCTCCGGCCCCTTGAGCTGGGGCCCCCATCCTGCCTCTGCAGGAAAGCCTCCTGTGACACATCTCCCCTTAGAAAGATACCCATGGAAGGCTTGGGTCCCCTGAAAGCAGAAATGCCTCTTGTTTCCCAGTGGAATAATCGTGAGCCTGATCAGCCCTGTCTCCCAGGAACACCTGCTGCTCCTCTCCAACCCATTGCCTTTCACCATCTGCCCACCTGCCTTCCTAACATCACCATCCTGATTCCTTCTCCTGGGGACCAACCTCAGTGCCAGCTCAGATGCTGCTAAATGTCTTCCTCCCTTTGTCAGGGAGTTGTGGTCATCTTAGTTTCATCTTCTACTCAGTAGGAAGTGGGCAAACACTCAGTGGAAGATGAAACTAAGATGACCAGAACTCCCTGAGCCCTATATACATTTACTTCTGAGCACTGCTTTAGCTGCAACTCTCAAGTAGGTTGCATTTCCATTTCCATGCAACTAACTTCTCTGACAATTTCTTTGTGGACCCACTGGTGATTTAAAGAGGGGGCTGTTTTACTCCCACATATCAGCAGATATTTTATGGAGCACCCATACTCTTCCAGGCACTGTGCTAGGTGCTGGACGACAGTGCTTAACAAGGTAGGCAAGTCCTTGCTGTAAGGTGAGGAGGCCAGAAAGGAAACATACTTACAGCAAGTGAAATAGACACAATAAATTGGTGGCAGTGACCATGATGAAAAATATGCAGCAGGGTCCTTGCCAGTTGACTCTGTGGTAAAGCATCAGTCCAGCATGTGGAAGTCCGGGGTTCGATTCCCGATCAGGGCACACAGGAGAAGCGCCCATCTGCTTCTTCACCTTTCCCCCTCTCTTTTCTCTCTATCTCTCTCTTCCCCTCCCGTAGCCAAGGTTCCATTGGAGCAAAGTTGGCCTGGGCGCTGAGGATGGCTCCATGGCCTACGCCTCAGGCACTAGAATGGCTCTGGTTGCAATGGAGCAATGCTCCAGATGGTGGAGCATCGCCCCCTAGTGGGCATGCTGGGTGGATCCCGGTCAGGGGCATGTGGGAGTCTGTCTCTGCCTCCCCGCTTCTCATTCATAAAAATACAAAAAGTAAAAATACAGCAGGACAAGGGGCTAGCAACTGATGAGGTAAGGGGGTGAGGGTGTCACATCTCCTGAAGGTGACATCAGAGCAGACATCTGAAGGAGGCTAGAGAGATCCTTGAGATACAGGGAAGATCATTCCAGGCAGAGGGCACTGTCTCACCACATCACTGTTCTGTCTTCTCAGGATGCTGACCACTTCCCTTTCCCACTAAGCCCCTCGTAATCCAGAGAACACCGCTCAATAAGGGCCTCCCCACCACAGTCCCACCTCTACCTTCCTCTACCTTAGGGAACACCCTGTGGGTTGAGTCACAGACTGACTTGGTGACCTTGGACAAGTCATTTGACCTCTCTGTGCCTTCTCATTTGTCAAGTGGTGGCGATTCAGTGTGAACATGCATGATGTGCTCAGAACAGTGGGTGGCCTCTAAGAAGTGCCTAATCAAGGGTAGCTGTTAGCGCCTGACCAGGCAGTCGTGCAGTGGATAGAGTGTCAGACTGGGACACGGAGGACCCAGGTTTGAAACCCCGAGGTCGCCGTCTTGAGCGCAGGCTCATCTGGTTTGAGCAAGGCTCACCAGCTTGAGCCCAAGGTCGCTGGCTCGAGCAAGGGGTCACTCACTTTGCTATAGCCCCTTGGTCAAGGCACAGATGAGAAAGCAATCAATGAACAACTAAGGTGCCACAAGAAAGGACACTTCTCATCTCTTTCCTTTCCTGTCTGTCTTCTGCCCTTCCTGCCTGCACCCCTGTAACCCCTACTTTTTCCATGCCCACCTGCCACTGCAGCCCTGTCTCCTCACTGAGGGTCCAACCAGGTTTCCACTCCCACGCCAGCCACGCCTTTGCTCCTTCCGGAGATGAAATGCACCAGAGGGTGTGAAGGACAGGAGATGTTGGGTCTCCTCCAAGGACACCCAGAGCTAACGGCTAAAAATAATCACCTCCGGGGTGGGGGTGGAGGAAACACTCACCTTTCACGTGAGGGGGAGAGAGTCGGCCAGGATGGATGGGGGCTGAGGCTGACAGGTCCTGGCCTTGGTGGTTACCACTGCCTCCTACTGCCAGGCTAGGCACTGAGCCAGGCCCCCAGAGCAGGGACGGTGGCCCAAAAGCAGGCCGGACCTTAGAGGATTTCTCCCACTGACTCGGCAGAGACGTTGGCTGAACCCTGGGGTGAGGTCTGAGGCTCAGGGGTCATTGCAGGAGCCCAGGGTTGGGGAGGTGGGCAGACATGGACAGCTGCAGTCTCGAATGAAAAACCTCTTAAAGGAGGTGCCCAGAGAATGACCACCATCTTGGAGAGGGCCGGAAAATGCTCCCTGAGCGGCTGCCTTCAGGCATTGCCCAGGTGAGTGACATCACTGGAGGTGCTGGGGACCTCCTGCGCTCTGCCAACCAGCGTGTCTCCTTCTGTCCTGTGTCAGCCCCCTTAGACGCTACCCCCTGCAGTCTAGGGGTTACCACTCCCTGAGAAGTACAGAGTGTGGGAAGGAGATAGGATGTAAGCCCAGGTGTGTCCAGGCCCCAGGCCATGTGTTTCCTGCTGGGCCAGGCCGCCTTGCCTCTCTGCCAGCCCCTTGTCATCCTTGGAGGGGTCGCAGGTCGCATCCATAGAGCGGCCCTATGAATGCAGCGTCTGTGGCTGGACCTACAACCACATCTTCAGCCTCATCCGCCACCGCCGCTGCCACAAGGACGTGCTGCCCACCACTGGGGGCACGTTTGACATATTTGTCCCAGACCAGCAGGTGCCCCTGTCTTCATCCGGTTCTCTCGGATTGTGCTTTCTGTTCCTGCCCGTAGCAACTGCGCTCACAACAGACTAGACCATCTGGTGACTCAGTGCTCAGAGTGCCAGGGCCTAGCCACCAGAGGGGCTTATGGTTATGTTCACTGGCAGGACCCGCACAACAGCCCGGTGAGGTGGGGATGGTGCTTTGTCACCTTGATTTGTGGATGCGGAAACCCGGGCCCAGAGAGGTGCTTAGACTTGCTGGTGATCACACAGCTTAGATTTCAGAGGACGCAGAGCAGAGGCCTGAGCGTTTGCAAAGGGGAATTGAGACCAGAGGCCGAGGGTGCTTGCTGGTCTGAGAAAGAGAGGCCTGCAGCCAGTACTGGGCATAGAGTCTGGTGGAGGGAGAGAGAGATGTGAGGACCCGGAGAAATCGGGCGAGACTCCGCACCTCACTTACTGCTTGTTCAGCTGTATCTTTTTCTCCCCAAGGGTCTCGTATTGCCTACCCGGCTGAGATGGAGGCGAACGCAGCGGGTGGCGGCGGCGGGGCCAGCGGGGGCATCGGGGGCGAGGACGGGGTGCACTTCCAGAGCTACCCTTTCGACTTCCTGGAGTTCCTCAACCACCAGCGCTTTGAGCCCATGGAGCTGTACGGAGAGCATGCCAAGGCGGTGGCGGCCCTGCCCTGCACCCCGGGGCCCCCGCCGCAGCCCCCGCCTCAACCCCCACCACCCCAGTACGACTACCCGCCCCAGGCCACCTTCAAGCCAAAGGCTGAGACTCCCTCCTCGTCATCGTCCTCCTCTTCGTCCTCCTCGTCGTCGTCTTCCTCCCAAGCCAAGAAGCCCGATCCACCCTTGCCGCCCGCTTTTGGGGCACCACCGCCGCCCCTCTTCGATGCGGCCTTCCCCGCCCCGCAGTGGGGCATCGTGGACCTTTCGGGACACCAACACCTGTTTGGTAACCTGAAGCGCGGAGGGCCCGCATCTGGGCCGGGGGTGACGCCGGGGCTAGCCGCTGCTGCCGGGACACCCGGGCCGCTCCCCACCCCATCCCAGACTCCTCCAGGACCTGTTGCGGGGGCGGCCTGCGACCCCTCCAAGGATGACAAGGGCTACTTCCGGAGGCTGAAGTACCTGATGGAGCGGCGTTTCCCGTGCGGAGTGTGCCAGAAGTCGTTCAAGCAATCGTCGCACCTGGTGCAGCACATGCTGGTGCACTCCGGAGAGCGGCCCTATGAATGCGGCGTCTGTGGCCGGACCTACAACCACGTCTCCAGCCTCATCCGCCACCGCCGCTGCCACAAAGACGTGCCGCCCACCACTGGGGTCCCACCGCAGCCAGGGGTGACCTTGCCACCATTGGGCCTGCCCCCGCCCCCCGCCGCCCCAGGGGCCCCCACCCCGGTCCCTGCTGGCCCAGCCTCTACACCTGCCACCTCCACGGATGGGAACGCAGCCCCGGGCGCACCGGCAGGTGTGGGGGCGCCCCCTCCAGCGGCAGGCGGTGGCGAGGGCCCCTTTGCCTGTCCGCTCTGCTGGAAGGTTTTTAAGAAACCCAGTCACCTGCACCAGCACCAGATCATCCACACAGGCGAGAAGCCCTTCTCGTGCACCGTGTGCAGCAAGAGCTTCAACCGCAGGGAGAGCCTCAAACGCCACGTGAAGACACACTCGGCTGACTTGCTGCGCCTGCCCTGCGGCGTCTGCGGCAAAGCCTTCCGTGATGCCGCCTACCTGCTCAAGCACCAGGCGGCACACGCGGGCGCGGCGGGGCCCCGGCCGGTGTACCCCTGCGATCTGTGCGGCAAGTCCTACTCGGCGCCGCAGAGCCTGCTCCGCCACAAGGCTGCGCACGTGCCTCCCCCCACCCCTGATGCCCCCAAGGATGCGGCAGCCAATGTGTCCCAGCCCGCAACCCCTGCCTTTCCCTCGGGCCCCTACCTGCTGCCGCCTGACGCCCCCACCACCGACAGTGAGAAGGCAGCAGCCGCCGCCGCAGCTGTGGTGTACGGGGCCATGCCCATGCCACTCCTGGGCGCACACCCGCTGCTGCTTGGGGCTGGAACCAGCGGGTCAGGTGGCGCGGGCGCCAGTGGCCCCGGAAAGACGTTCTGCTGCGGCATCTGCGGGCGCGGCTTCGGACGCCGAGAGACCCTGAAGCGCCACGAGCGCATCCACACAGGCGAGAAGCCACACCAGTGCCCGGTGTGTGGGAAGCGCTTCCGTGAGTCTTTCCATCTGAGCAAACACCACGTGGTGCACACCCGCGAGCGCCCCTACAAGTGCGAGCTGTGCGGCAAGGTGTTCGGCTACCCGCAGAGCCTGACGCGCCACCGCCAGGTGCACCGGCTGCAGCTGCCCTGCGCCCTTGCCGGGGCGGCCGGTCTCCCTGCCACCCAGGGTGCACCTGGGGCTTGTGGCCCGGGCGCCGCAGGGACGGCAGCGGGGGCGGCCGAGGGCCTGAGCTATGCCTGCTCAGACTGCGGCGAGCACTTCCCGGATCTCTTCCACGTTATGAGCCACAAGGAGGCCCACATGACAGAGAAGCCTTACGGCTGTGACGCCTGCGGTAAGACCTTTGGCTTCATCGAGAACCTCATGTGGCACAAGCTGGTGCACCAGGCCGCCCCCGAGCGCCTGCTCCCTCCCGCAGCCAGCGGCCAGCAGCCTGCAGAAGGCTCTGGCACTGGCGGTGCCGAGGCGGCCAGCGTGCTAGACAATGGGCTGGCCGGGGAGGTGGGGGCAGCCGTAGCCGCTCTGGCTGGAGTGTCTGGTGGGGATGACAGCAGCGGCGGGGTGGGGGCCGGGGGCGGTGGGGGCACTGGCGTGGCCCCCGAGCGCTTCAGCTGTGCCACGTGTGGCCAGAGCTTCAAGCACTTCCTGGGCCTCGTCACTCACAAGTATGTGCACCTGGTGCGGCGGACCCTGGGCTGCGGGCTCTGCGGCCAGAGCTTCGCGGGCGCCTATGACCTGCTCCTGCACCGGCGCAGCCACCGGCAGAAGCGGGGCTTCCGGTGCCCGGTGTGCGGGAAGCGCTTCTGGGAGGCGGCCCTGCTGATGCGCCATCAGCGTTGCCACACGGAGCAGCGGCCCTACCGGTGTGGCGTGTGCGGCCGCGGCTTTCTGCGCTCCTGGTACCTGCGGCAGCACCGCGTGGTGCACACCGGCGAGCGGGCCTTCAAGTGCGGTGTGTGCGCCAAGCGCTTCGCGCAGTCGTCCAGCCTGGCGGAGCACCGGCGTCTGCATGCCGTGGCCCGGCCCCAGCGCTGCGGCGCCTGCGGGAAGACCTTCCGCTACCGTTCTAACCTGCTGGAGCACCAGCGGCTGCACCTGGGGGAGCGCGCCTACCGCTGCGAGCACTGCGGCAAGGGCTTCTTCTACCTGAGCTCCGTGCTGCGCCACCAGCGTGCCCATGAGCCGCCGCGGCCCGAGCTTCGCTGCCCGGCCTGCCTCAAGGCCTTCAAGGATCCCGGCTACTTCCGGAAGCACCTGGCGGCCCACCAGGGCGGCCGGCCCTTCCGCTGCTCCTCCTGCGGGGAGGGTTTCGCCAACACCTACGGCCTCAAGAAACACCGCCTGGCACACAAGGCTGAGGGCCTTGCGGGGCCTGCAGCTGGGGCCAGCACCTTGGCTGGGAAGGAGGCCTGACCAAGGGGGCTTTCTCATACCCACTCCATTCAGATGGCCCCCTTCCAGGCACACCGCTCCGCAGCGGCCAGACTGCCCCCTCCTCCTCGCTGTTTCCCAGCCATCCATCCTTCAGAACTGCAGACAGACTAGCTTCCTTCAAGGCCCATTCTGTACAAACTCAAGGCTGCATCACTCCCAACCTGGATCTCTCTGGTCTTTCTTTTGTCCCATCCTACCTGACTGAACTTGATCCTCCATCCGACCCCGTTCTGTAACCTCCAAGGGCCCCCCTGACCCCACCCCAAACACGCAAGCAACATTCTGTCCCCCATAGGCTTCTGTGGACATGGGTGTGAACTGGCCATGCCCTTCCTTTAGGATCTGGCTGGATGTTGGGCTGTGAGTGGAGTGGGGCGGGCACAAATGGGCCTGGGTGCTCTTTTTGGATTGTGGGGTGGGGGGCAGGGTGGCAGACGCGGCTTGTACAGAGCAGAGATAATAAACCTTCTCACCAGGGCAGCGGAGTCCTTTCTTACATCTCCGGAGAGGGGGTTAAGGGCTGGCCAAGGGAAGAGTGACAGCACTTTGGTTTCCCTGGGGTTTTGGTTCCCCCACAAACTGCCTTTTCTCATCCCCCCTCCCCCGGTATTTCCTGACTAATATCACCACGTCCAGGACAGGTGAGTCTCCGCTCTCCGGAACTGACAGACCACACATGCCCAGACTCCTTCCCTTCCAAGATGCCATAGGCATGTGTCCCCAGCCAACTTTTCCCGAAGCCTTGCCTGCTGGGCCTGTTGCTAAGCGCTGGGAAACCCGAACTGTACATGCTCTCTGACCCTGAGTAAGACGGGATGGTTGCCGTTGTGTCTTGTGGCCTCGTGTGGTACAGCTCACTCATAGCACCTGTCCCTCTAGGATAATTTGGGGGCGATCCCAAAGACGCCTTGCAGCCCTCATTTGGGTTCTTGGGACAGTGAGATAGATCCATGCCCTGCGACGTGTGTTGTTATCCCTTTTGTAAGAAGAGGAGGTGAGGTCCTAGAGATTAGAGGCTCCAAAGACACCTGGCAGGTCCACACTAGACCTGGAACTGCAGTCCTATGTGTGACCATGTGAAACTTGGTGACAAATCCAGCTCAGCACTACCTAGGAAAGTCCAGTTTGACTCCCACATATGAAAACAGCTTCCCAGTGTCGCCCCCAGGCTTGAACGCTGAAGACCCAGCATGGTCATTGTCCCAGGGCTCAAAGGTCATATGAACTTGGATAAAGCATTGACCTGGGACGCTAAGTACCCAGGTTTGAAACCCTGAGGTTGCTGGCTTGAGCATGGGCTCATTGGCCTTGAGTGTGGGATCACAGACATGACCCCGTGGTCGCTGGCTTGAGCAAGGGATCAGGGCTACTGGCTCAGCTGGAGCTCCCTGTTCAAGGCACATATGAGAAAGCAATCAATGAACAACTAAGGTGCCGCAATGAAAAATTGATGCTTCTCGTCTCTCTTCCTATCTGTCCCTGTCTCGCAAAAACAAAAACAGAAAACCATGAACTATTGTAACTTCTGAAAAAATCTACTCTAGCAACCCAATCCACATCCTTCTGAGCTCAGGAGCCATTCAGATGGATCCACATTCTCCAATCTGTCGCCAGTTCCCACCATTCCTCCAATGATAATTCTGAGCCCAAGTGTCAGTCTCGATATTTCACCTCAAATGTGCTGTTTAATTCCCCCTTGAGCCTGCATGTTATTTAATTTACACTGCCATGCAGCTTCTATAGCATTCATATTTGCAACGGCTTCTCTTTTTACTTTTTTCCTTAAAAAGACCTTATTCATTTAGAGAGAGAGAGAGAGAAGGGGGAAGAGCAGAAAGCATCAACTCCCATATGTGCCTTGACTAGGCAAGCCCAGGTCAATGCTTGCCTTCGACCTCAGCATTCCAGGTCAATGCTTTATTCACTGCACCACCACAGGTCGTGATCCCTTCTCAAAGTCACAAGGAGCTGTGGGTTGATGATGATGTTGGGGTCTATTTTTGAAAGATGCATGTACTGTCAGATGGAGAAAGGAGGCTGGGTATGGTTATCTGATGTGAAACCTTGTTGGCTCACTCTACCGGAGTGGTGATGGTGGTGAAAAGGGGTGTTCCGGTCCCAAAGACATTTCACCAGCTCGGTAGTAGGAAATTGACAAGGGATCAGATAAATCAATGAGGGGTGAAAGCTTATGGTCCTCACCCAGGTTTCTAGTTTGGGTGCCAGCAGATAGCAAACACAGGCATGTCTTTGGGGAAAAGTTAAAAGAGTTGTGTTCACGTTGTAACTTGTCTTTGGGATATCTCCTAGGCAGTGTTGGGTTAACAGGAATGTGTGCAAATCTGGGTTCTCCCTCCTTAATAAGCATACTGATCATGTAAGTCCCTGTATTTTGCCATCTCCAGCCCCTACTCCCACAGCTGAACCACACACATCTCATCTCTGCAGAGCCAGACGCTGCCCACCCCCATTTGGAAGAGCTTTAGTGCAAGGTATGCTGCAATCCACTGCTGGTTGCAATACACGAGTGTGGCCCCTTGACCTCTGCCCCACTAGCGCCAACAACCCAAACACAAGACCAACAAGAGAGCAACCCTTCAGAAAGTCCTTTAATAGGAACAGAACTGGAGACTTCCCACCTCCAGATCACAAGCCTTCCCCTCACCCTTACTCTCATTGCACACTGACCACACATGCTGACCACTCACACCACCACCATCCAATGACCGTTCTTCCTTGGGGTAGTCTGGGGATCAGGTGGTAAACTGTTTGCTTCAAATTGGGAGTGAAGGAGATTAGAGAAAACTAAGGCTATTTTTGTAGACCTGTGGGGTGGGGTGGGGGGAGTCTAGACAAAACATTTAGGAACAGGATGTTAGGTCTCGGTTTGCTGTCTAGATTTTCAGTTGCCCCAGAAGAGTCTCGTGGGTTAAGGAGGGACCACCATGAGAATGGGGGTGGAGGGGGTGGGGTAGAAGCTCTTGGAGTTAAGATCTTATGGTCAGGCTGACACTCTTGAAGCTCTGGTGCTCTGGCCTATGACTTGGGGACCCTCTGGCTTCAAGGTGATAGGATTTCCAGGGTCTTTATGGGGACGCCTGACCAGCATCCTCTGTCTGAGGGTGGGTGGGCCTCCCATGTTCAGTGCAACCCAGTGAGGTAGGCAGAAGATCCCATCCTGGTCCACCTGAGGTTCCAAGTTCATGGCTCAGCAGCTGAAGGGCTGGCCCCAGGAACACAATACTGGTCCCCTTTGATCTCAAGCCCTTCTGCTTCACCTTGGCTCCCCCAGCATAGGGCGCAGACTCAGCTGTGACACGCTTGCCATATCTTGCACAGGGCCACCCAATGAGCAGGCAGATGGGGACAATGACATCCAGCCCCATGTTCCTTGCATTTAGCTGAACAACCGCTGGGTTGCATCAGAGCCTTTCTCTGAGTCTCTGAGCTGCCCCGTAGGGTTTTTTTGGAGCCCTGAATATGGCTGTCCCTCTTCTCTTCCCCCAGGATTCCCCCTCCTGTCACCTAACTCCTCGTCCCACCCACCCCTCTCCTGCAATCTGTCACCTGCCTCCCATGTTGACCAGCTTACTGGTCGACCTCTACCTTCACGGTCTCTGTCTCCCCAGCTCCCTCCTCGAGAGTGTTTCTCACCCCACACCAACTCCCTGGCCCCTCTGCCTCCTCCACCCCTACTGCCTGTTGGCTTCCAGAGTCTCTAAGCCCGGGCCCCGGGCCGTGGAAGTGGGTGCGCTGGTGCTTGCGAAAGTTGGAGGAGTTGTTGAAAGTGCGGTCGCAGAGCGCGCAGCGGAAGGGGCGCTCGCCGGTGTGGATGCGCGCGTGGCCGCTCAGCACCGATGACTGCGTGAAGCCCTTGCCGCAGATACCGCAGTGGTAGGGCCTCTCGCCCGTGTGCACGCGCTCATGGTCGCGCATGTCTGAGGAGCGGCGGAACGGCTTGGCGCAGAACCTGCAGGCGAAGGGCTTCCCCATGGCCGCGCCGGCTGCTGCTGCCGCCATCACCACCTCCGACCGCTCTGGGGACACCCCGGATCCCTGTTCCCCAGCTGCCGCCGCCACCACCACCTCTGGGGGCCTCTGAGAGGTCCCCGGCTCCACCCCATGACGGTGTTGGTGCCGCAGCAGGGGTGCCAGAGCCTTGAATGCCCGGGGGCAGAGAGTGCAGCGGTAAGGGCGCTCTCCCGTGTGCAGGCTGTAGTGCGCACGGAGGCTGGCGGGGCCCGGGCAGCTGTGACCACACACATGGCACCGGCTTGGGTCCCCGCCCTGCCCGCCGCCCTCAGCCCCCGCCAGGTGGCCATGTTCATGGAACAGCAGCTCGGAGACCAACCGGAAGGCAGCCGGACATAAGGCACAGTGAAAAGAACCAGGCTCCGGGGGCTCGGGCACCAGGGTGGTGTCTGTCACTTTCACCACCTGGATCTCAATGAGGTCAGTCGGGGATGTGGCGGGGCTCCCATCATCAGGCACCAGGACCTGGCCGGGAGAGGGAGAGGGGGGTGGGGAGAAAAGAAGAGTCTATGGGCCCTGCCCCAGCAGGCTCCCACTTATTTAGAACCTCCACTCCTTTGTAGCCCCCTCAACTCTAGGTCCTGCTCTATTCCCATCGAGGCTTCCCCTCCTGTCCAGAATATACCACAATCAAGCCCTGCCTCTCCTCCACTCCAGTTAAAAACCAGTTGTTTCTTGGCTCTGGCCGGTTGGCTCAGCGGTAGAGCATCAGCCTGGCGTGTGGAAGTCCCTGGTTCGATTCCCGGCCAGGGCACACAGGAGAAGCGTCCATCTGCTTCTCCACCTTTCCCCCTCTCCTTCCTCTCCATCTCTCTCTCTTCCCCTCCCGCAGCCAAGGCTCCATTGGAGCAATGTAGGCCCGGGCGCTGAGGATTGTTCCATGGCCTCCGCCTCAGGCGTAGAATGGCTTCAGTTGCAACAAAACAACGCCCCCTGGTGGGCATGCCGGGGTGGATCCCCGTCGGGCGCATACAGGAGTCTGTCTGACTGCCTCCCCACTTCTAACTTCAGAAAAATACAAAAAACAAAACAAACAAAAACAGTCATTTCTTGCCCTGACAACAGAAAAGGCCACCTGAGCAGAATCTCTGATCCTAGCCTGCTCGTAAAAAGCCTCCTAGCCAGCCTGACCTGTGGTGGCGCAGTGGATAAAGCGTCGACCTGGAAACGCTGAGGTCGCCGGTTCGAAACCCCGGGATTGCCTGGTCAGGGCACATATGGGAGTTGATGCTTCCAGCTCCTCCCCCTTTCTCTCTCTCCCTCTCTCTCTCCTCTCTGAAAATTAATAAATAAAATTAAAAAAAAAAAAAAAAAGCCTCCTAGCCAAAGCAGCTGGGATGACCTTTTGAAAATGAAAATCAGAACAACTTACTTTCCCACTCAAAACCCTCCCCTGGCTCCAGCTGCACTTAACAATGCAAAGCCCTGTAGCAACATCCAGCGCGACCTGGCGCCTGCTTCTCTCTCCCCGACCCCAGAATGAGTATAAGCCGGCCTACAGCTGACCACTCTCGTCTAAATGTAGCTCCCCAGCCCCAGGCCCCAACCCTAGCACTCCATCTTTATTTCCTTTCTAGAACATGACACAGTAAGTCTCCCCTACTGGACTCCATGCGGACTTCAAGGGAGCCCAGTCCTTATTTGCCTTGTTCGCCTACCCATCTACTGAGCCCGAGTAAACAGAGCTCAGTAAATGCTGAATGAATGAATGCATGTCCTCAAATCTCCGGTTCCAAGTGGGGGAACCTAAGAGTGGTACCAAAGTCACCTGGAGCAGTCATTTCTTCCCCTCCCTCCCCAACCCTCCTTGGACATTTGACACGCCTCGCCCAGACCCTTAGAGAGTCATACCCTTCACCCCAACGTGGGTGCCCCATAACTGTCCCACCCTGATCTTTCAAGATCACCCTCCCAACCTTTCACCTAAGTTCGCTGGTCCCAAGTTGTCTCTCGTAAGCCCCGCCCCCTACTTAGACAGACAATCCCAGATGTTTCCCACCACCCTTCCTCAAGCCCCGCCCTAACAGGCCCCGCCCCTTCGTCCCATAGGCTCTTTGTAGACCACACCCCTTACTCAACCCGAGAAACCCCGCCCCCAGGCCGGAGCTCTAAATACCTCACCCGCCAGTCCTCATAGGCCCCGCCCCCTGTTCTGCGACCTCCTCCCACCCTCGGGTCCCCCGCCCAGGACCCTTCCTCGCTCGCACCAGGTCCGGCGGCTCCGGGGAGCGCGACTCCGGGGCCGTTGAGCTCGGACTCCGGGGCTCCGGGCGTGCGGCAGCCATCTTGTGCCCAGCCCCCGTCCCCGAGGCCTGTGGTCGCTCTGGGAGGGGGCTGGGCTCGCGCTGGCGTCAGAGTCAATACGCAGGCGCACTGTAGGGTAGGCGGGGACTTCCAGGTAACCTGAACAACCTTATTTCGGGAGAAAGGTACCTTTTCTTCCAAATCATGTTACTTCCACCACACCCCGCACACCCCGAAACAAGAAGACAACCTGTGTGGGCCGCTGGAAGGCCGCTAACGAACTCGGATTTCTCTTTTTAACCCGCACTTGTAGGCTCTGGCTGTCCATTGACACTCGCCAGAATTGAAATCATCTTTGTTTTGTTTACCCTGCATGTTTTTGTGGTCGCTTGCTCGGCGGGGCTCGGGATAACACAGTGAAGCAAAGTGTACGAAAGGAAGGCTTTTCCGGTTCGTTCACAGAAAGATATTCTGCAAATGGCAACATTGGTGGTGCTGGGATGTAGCTCAGATCCTCAGGTTGGGCTGACGTTTGGGGAAAGACTGGCGTTTTCCGTAGCACGAAGGACAGGGCCGGGCTCTCCTTAATCATCCACTTATTTCTCACGTAACCGGACGGGCTGTTGTGAACGTAAAGAAGTCACCACATTTCTCTGGGCCCCGGAAACATTTTCGCACGTGTAAAGCTGTAGAGATGCTATGAAAACCCAGTAAAAAAAAAAAGACAGGAAAGACCTTTGGAGCACTCTTAAAATGTTTTTTGTGAAAGGGCAAGCAGTGTAACACAATGCCAAAAAATTATGATCATTTCTAAATTCCGTTTCTTTTCCTTCTAACATGGTAAGATTGCACTTTCCTTTGCAGTGAGACACGGGTCTGTGTGGGTTTGTTTGTTTGTTTGTTTTGGCTAATGAATCATCAGTGAAAGCAATCTGTCTACTTCAGCTCTCAGTGAAAGCCAGCGAGCCAGTCACCATGTCCCGTTTTGTCCTTTCTGTGCTTGGGTACCTGCTGTTTGAAGGTAGGTTTGCAATCAGCCCAAGTTCCAGAATATCTACAGTGAACACAACCTGGTGCTGATCCTCCTTGGAGATCAGCTAGGTCAGTTGACAGCCGTAGCTTTTAAAATACACATTTGGGTGGCCTGACCTGTGGTGACGCAGTGGATAAAGCGTCGACCTGGAAATGCTGAGGTAGCCGGTTCAAAACCCTGGGCTTGCCTGGTCAAGGCACATATGGGAGTTGATGCTTCCTGCTCCAACCCCCTTCTCTCTCTCTCTCTCTCTCTCTCTCTCTCCTTTCTAAAATGAATAAAACAAAAAACAAAACACATTTGGCCTGACCTGTGGTTGCACAGTGGACAGAGTGCCGATCTGCAACGCTAAGGTCGCTAGTTTGAAACTGTAGGGTTGTGGGGTCAAGGCACATATGATGGGCAGCCAGTGAACAGCTAGAGTGAAGCAACAACTTCTCGTTTCCTCCCTGCTCTGTAAAGTCAATAAATAAAAATCTTTAAAAAAATAAAATAAAATACACATTTGTTGTCCTGGCCAGGTAGCTCAGTTGATTAGAGCATTGTCCTGATTGCCAAGGTTGCAGTTTGATCTCCACACATACAAGAATCAACCAGTGAATACATAAATTGGTGGAACAACAAATTGATGTTTCTCTCTGTTGCTCTAAAATCAATCAATAAAATTTAAAAAAAAAAAAATGCATTTGTTGTGTCAAGCCACTGAGTTTTGGGGTGGTTTGTTTGCAGCATAACCTATTCCATCTATTTTTTTTTAAATACTTTATTCAATTTTCAGAGAGGAGAGGGAAAGAGGGAGAAAGAGAGAGAAGGGGGAGGAGCAGGAAGCATCAACTCCCATATGTGCCTTGACCAGGTAAGCCCGGGGTTTTGAACCGGCGACCTCAGTGTTCCAAATCTACGCTTTATCCCACTGTGCCACCACAGGTCAGGCTCACCTATTCTATCTTGAGCGATACACAACAGGGAGTATTTTCTTTATGTTTATATTATGAACTATTTCTGTATACAAAAAGTATTCAGAATAAAACAACTCCTTGTACTTACTAACAAACTTTAAATATACGGCATGACAGTTGCAATCTAAGCCCTCTGTCTACCCCCAATCATTCTTCTCCCTCCTTTCCCCAAGGTTATTATTGCTTGCATTTCTGTTTCTCTTTCCCATGCATGTTTTTCTTTTTCTCTCTTTTTTATTGACTTGATTGGGGTGACTGGCTAATAAAATTATATAGGTTTCAGGTATACAATTCTTATAAGAGTAGCACAGAAACATTCTACTCTTTTTAAAAAAAAATTGATATATTAATTATTCATTTTAGAGAGGGGAGAGAGAGAGAGAGAGAGAAGGAGAGAAAGGAACAGGAACCATCAACTCCCATATGGGCCTTGACCAGGCAAGCCCAGGGTTTCGAACTGGTGACTTCAGCATTTCAGGTCGACGCTGTATCCACTGCTCCATCGCAGGTCAGGCCTGAGTGATTATTATTATTATTATTTTGACAGAAAGAGAGAGAGACAGATAGGAAGGGAGAGAGATGAGAAGCATCAATTCTTCATTGCAGCACCTTAGTTGTTCATTGATTGCTTTCTCATATGTGCCCTGACTGGGGGGCTACAGCAGAGCGAGTGACCCCTTGCTCAAGCCAGCAATCTTGGACTCAAGCTGGTGAGCTTTGCTCAAACCACGCTCAAGCCGGCAACCTTGGGGTTTGGAACCTGGGTGTTGTAGTAATATAATGTTATAGTAATTAAATATATAGAAATATAAAAAATATATATAAAAGTAATTAAGATATAATATTAAAATTATTTAAAGAAATTACATAAAGTTATGCCGTCTGGATAGGAATTAATATAGTGTGTGCAGATGTGATAAACACACTCTGACTTTCCAGCAGGGCCCAGTTAGTGTGTGTATGAAGTTATACATAGATAAGTGGCTTGATGTCATAACTTTGTAAGTTAACATAAATAAAAAGCTTCCCTAGGAACATCTTAAAAAGTGGTTTGATGTAACATTTTAGTAGATTAACATAAAAGGCTCCCTGCAAAGAACTCCCAAAAAGGTGGTTTGAGGTGATAATCCTGTAGATTGACATCTATTAGAAGGCGTTGGCCAGAAAAGGTACTAAAGCTGGGGGGCCCCGTGCTGCAATAGTCGCCCAGACTCCAACATGAACGTGGACTGTCTCCATGCTGCTCTGACCAAGGACAGCCGAGAGGAGCATGCTGACGGGGTCCCCTTAAGCTGTACCCATGCATGCCGAAAGGATCTGTGAGTAATAAACTGCCTGTGTGGTTCTTGCAACTAATTTGTGTCGGTTGTGTTTTTCCTTCGGTGGCAGTTAGTGTCGGCACTTATCAGTAGCATCCTCATAGCCACCTCAAGAGTAGTCTCGAAGAGGCTGCCAGCCCTGCTGATAAGCAGGAGTGTCCCACTGCATGGGGAAGTCGAATCAGGGACGCCTGATCCACATAGAGCTTGGGCTCCACTAGGACAACAGGTCCTCCATGTCCCAGTCCAACACTCTATCCACTGCACCACTGCTTGGTCAGGGTGATTGATTCTTGTATGTGGCCTAACTGGGGATTGAACCCGCAACCTTGGCGTATTGGGATGATGCTCTAACCAACTGAACTATCCAACCAGGGCTTCAGGTGTACAACTCTATAATACATCACCTGTATATTGTACTGTGTTTACCACTCCAAATCAAGCCTCCTTCCTCCCATGCATGTCTTTCTTATTTTGCTACATACCTAAAAGGATATGACATTAGTCACTGTCTCCAGGGCTTCCAGGGGCCTTCGTAATCCTGCTTTCGTGGGCCCCTTATTTCCAAAAGATATATTTAAACTCAGTTTATGACTGTTGGTATAAAGATGAACCTAAGCTAGGCTGGTTATGTTAGTTATTTTTTCTTCTGATTTCATAATTAATTTTTTTTCAAAGGCCCCAAAAAGTGTTATTGGCCCCATATCTGATGTGGGCATTGCAGTTTTTTTTTCTTTCATTTTTTTAGCACTTGCCAATCTTTAACTGCTCTGAATTGTCCACACTCATTACCCAGAGAAGGACTTGTTGTGCAAGGTAGGAGCCTCAGAAGTCTAAGTTTCATTAGCCTTAGGGCCTCAGTTGTATTTGAGATACTAAAGGACCTTCTTAGAAATGAATCTATACAATATTCTTTAGTGATGCCGAACGTGCCCATGACCCTCTCTGAATATCACAATTTCTAATTGTGTTACCCCTACTTGTTTCTCTGAGGTGCTCCGGTGCGGGAGACATTTCCATACATATTTTGTGCTTTGTCGCCCCCACGAGGTCGAGGAGAGTTCCTTGTTGCAGCATGTATCCAATAAAAATATGATTATCTCGCCTCTACGGGGAAGGAAGGTAGGGACACCCTTGGTCTGGTCTGCTTCCCCTTTTAGCCCCAGAAACTGGAATATAGAAGACACTTAAGTATCTGTGGCAGAGAACGACTGAGATTCAGGTTCAGCGGAACTAGAGGCCCTAGGAACCCTTTCTTAGAGAATGTTTCCGGCCAAACGGCTTTCGCGTGAACACCTTCCACTTTCCCGTGAGTCGGAGTCCGACAACCCAAAAAGGTCCGGTACCACCGCCTCCTGCGTCCCCGAGAATAGAATCCGGGCGGCTGCTTCGCATAACGCACGGACTGAAAGGGTCATTCCGGCGCAGGGGTCGCGCGGAGCATGAAGTGATACTCCCGTGGGCATTCTGGGGGTGGGAAAGGACTGAGCCGACTGACAGGAAGCGGGGAGAACCCTAGGGAGGATCGTGGAGGTTCCCTCGGAGGAGCCCCAGGGACCATAGAGGGCTCTTGGAGAGAGACGATGGGAGGTGACGGAGTGGGTTGGATACAAGTTCTCTAAGGTGACAGATTTCTGGGAGACTGATTCTGTGACACCAATGAAGTATTTTCATAGGAGTCACAGAATCAACCTGAAAGAAAGAGATCCTGGCACTGGGGAGATCTTAGAAGAGAGAAAGCCCTGGCCGTCTGGCTCAGCCCTAGAACGTCGGCCCGGCATGTGGAAGTCCCCGGTTAGATTCCCGACCTGGGCACACAGGAGAAGACGCCACCTGCTCTTCCCCCTTCCCCCTCTCCTTTCTCTCTGTCTCTTCTCCTGCAGCCAAGGCGCCATGGGAGCCAAGTTGGCCTGGGCACTGAGGATAGCTCCATGGTCTCCGCCTCAGGTACTAGAATGGCTCCAGTTGCAAGGGAGCAGCATCCCAGATGGGCAGAGCGTCGCCCCCTAGCGGGCATGCCGGGTGGCTCCTGGTTGGGCGGATACAGGAGTCTGTCTGACTGCCTCCCTGCTTCTCACTTAGGAAAAATTAAAAAAAATTTTCTTTTAAAGAGAGAGTGCCAGGGGTTCGAAAGAGAAGATGGAAAGCAACGTGGATTCTAGGGGCCTGTAGGAAGACCCTCAGCACACTTCGTAGTAATTGACTGATGGATGCAAGATGCCTGTGCAAATCCTGGGAGCATGGAGCCGTGAATTAGAAGTCTAGTGTTTGGGCCGTGGAAACCCCCCAGGCTGCCTGGAGAGATGGGGAGTTGAAGGAGTAGAGAATGGAGGACATAGGTAAGCAAAGACTGGGAGATGCAAGCAGGTCCTGTGGTCACCTCAACCCTTAGCTTACCTCTCCCCCACTTTAAGTTAGCTGCTTCTCTGGTTTCATCCTCAAGAACTGTGGATTTTCCTACCCCTCCAGCAACTACCCCTTCCCCTGAGTGACCCCTCTTCCCCCTTCCCCTGGGCCTTCGGGCTCATCTCCTGCCCCAAGTCAAGGCCAGTACCTGCTCCTTGACCTCAAGAGCGCCAGCTACATGTACACATACATGGTGAGAGTGCAGATGACAACCGGGAGGTCAGTGGAGCCGACTCCATAGGCTCATAGCTGCCTGAGTATCTGCAGGTCTTCTAGAACACTTTCCATCTCAAGGCCCATGCCCTCTCTCTCGTGCAGACCTCGGACACCCGGTCTGTGAGTTTGGTGACAAGGCCTCCGAGTGGTCCATCGGTCTCTGCTGGCACTGGCTCATTCACCGGGCTTCCTGTACCTGTTCTGTCCTGGTGATTTGGGATGAAGGTGGAGCTGGCTCACCATGTCCCAGTGCTCAGTGCTAGGGAGACCGAGTCTGTCACTGATACGCACACAAAACTGGTGCCAATAGCACGTGATCTGGTAGTTTTCTCCGGGTCTCCTACATCCAGCTGGGGAGTTGTCAGTTGTAGAACTAGGCTCTGGTTCTCTCATGGACAAGACCACACCAGTTTCTGGTTCTACCCAAGACTGAGGGATCTCCAAATGCAGGGTGTGCGACAGTTTCGCTTACCAGGGATTACCTGTATCCTTGTCCCCTTTAGTCTCACCCAAGAGGGAAGCACCTCAGGTTTTAACTCTGCACTAGGTGGAGTTTGTGACGGGGGTGGCCACTATTTGGCCTCCATAACTTGTCTGTTGAATAGGAATGAATGGTCTCCTCCTTGTCAGCAGCCAGATCGTATTGATTTGCTGAATTGCGAAGACATCTATTTTTCTTTTTTAGATTTTATTTATTCATTTTAGAGTGGGAGGGCGGGGAACAGGAAGCATCAACTCCCATATGTGCCTTGACCAGGCAACCTCAGCATTCCAGGTTGATGCTTTACCCTCTGCGCCACTGCAGGTCTGGCGAGACATCTATTTTCTTGTCTGTTTATTTCTCTCAGGTCACCCGTTTTGTCCTCCCTGTACTCTCAAGTTCAAGCAATCACTCACATATTGGCTGCCATGGGTGCTCTACACATACCCTGTGGCTTGAGAAGCAGGTCAGGGTGATGCCAAGGCAGGTGGGCCAGCTCCCACCAGGCCTTCTGCCCTCTGTGCTTACAAATCTGCAAGAGCCTCATGCAGCTTTGCATCTGACACTCTGGTCCTAAGCGTGTGGCCTGTGGGAAGGCCTTAAGCTGCTCCAGCAATCCCTGCCACCTCACCTTCCCGGGAGTTGGTCCATCTATCCCCCTGTATCCATCAGGGAGGGGATCCTTGGCTGGTCCTCGAGGCCAGAGGTTGAGGTGCAACCTTGATCTGGTTATCATTTCTCTCCGCCACTCCAGCCCTGCGGAGGGGCTTGCATCATACTAGTTGGCCCTGACTAGCTAGCTGTATGACCCAAGGACAGTTTATGAGAATTGATATTTGACTCTTTTTTTTTTGTATTTTTCTGAAGTTGTAAACAGGGAGGCAGTCAGACAGACTCCCGCATGTGCCTGACCGGGATCCACCCGGCATGCCCACCAGGGGGTGATGCTCCGCCCATCTGGGGCACAGCTCTGTTGCAACCAGAGCCATTCTAGCGCCTGAGGGAGAGGCCATAGAGCCATCCTCAGCACCCAAGCCAACTTTGCTCCAATGGAGCCTTGGCTGTGGGAGGGGAAGAGAGACACAGAGAGGAAGGAGAGGGGGAGGGGTGGAGAAGCAGATGGGCACCTCTCCTCTGTGCCCTGGCCGGGGTTCCCGGGACTCCTGCACACCAGGCTGACACTCAACCACTGAGCCAGCCGGCCAGGGCCGATACTTGACTCTTCATTGCCGTTTAATGCATTAAGTCTTAAGGTCTGGGTTTCCTCGACTGTCTCATGGACTGCATAATTTTGGCCCCATGTTTTTTGCAGTGTAGCCACAAAGAAGTCACTACTGATAGATATGTGAATTCCAAACTGCCCTCTTGATGTTCTGACCTCACCCTTATCTGGACTATCGCCCCTGAGACAGAGGAATTCCACAAAGCTGATCAACCTGCCCCAAGAAAGAGCATTCCAGAAAGCTGAAATCCTAAAACTGTAAAAGGGAACATACCAGGACCTTTGCCTCAGTATCCTCTCAGGCTCTCCCAAACACTATATAATTCGCCTCTAGTCTGTAACCAGCACTCTTCTACCCAGGAGAAGTACCCGCCAGGGTTCCTTTCTTCCTTTCAATAAAGCCTGTTGCCCTGGTCTTCTAGGACTTCCATGGATTCCAACTACTAGCCCCTTGTGGTTTCGGTTCCTATTTGAAGATAACCTTATTTTCTTTTGTAAAAAAAAAAAAAAGTCTTTCCTTGGGCATAGTCTTATTTATCCACGAAAGACTGGCTCCGGGAACCTGGAAGGATCAAGTGACTTCTCAGAGAAAGCCATCCCTTTTGTCGTCCTTCCCTCTGCGTCTATCCCGTCGCCACATACTGACTTAACTGATTTTGTACACCACCCCCCCCCCCCCCCCCCGCCCGTTTCAGAGAGGTGCGGCGTGCAGATTCCCGGAACTACCGATTGGAGGTGCTTGTTTCCGCACCTGGGCGGATTTCTGGAGGTCCCATTAGACCGCCATGGCGGCGGAAGCGGGATTGGGAGCCGGGCGCTGGGCTGCCCGGGCCCATCGCCGCCGCGCGGGGCCGCTCCTTGAGTTGGTTTTCACCACGTGGAGACCCGAGAGGCCAGCACACCGCGAGCTGCCGCCGGGAGGGCGGCAATGAGCAGCGATCGCCAAGCAATGGTGAGACGAAGTACTGAAACCATAGAGACGCGGGGCTAGAGGCTCCGGAGCAGCCCAAGCGACTCGGGGTGGCTAGAGAGGCCCATGCCCTGCGCGTGCGGGCGGCTGGGTTAGAGACCAGTTGGGCGAACGTGTCTTGGGATGCAGAATAGAGATCACCTGAGCTGGTGAGTTTGGGGTGGGGGGAACTTCGCTTACTCCTGCCTGTCCTTCCTCCAGGCTCAGGGTCCCAGCATTGACCTGACCCCTAATTCTTTTGGAGCCTGAATTAGCTCCCTTCTCTTCCTTCGCCCCCATGGACTGGCCTCACTTCCTACACCAGCCAGGTTGGGTCGGGCTCGCGCCTCCCCGCGCTGTCCCGGAGTTTGCAGGAGGTCCGGAGCTCGCCCTGGCGGGACCACTAGGCTGCAAGGAATTTCCTGGGCGGTGGAGAGGTCACAGGGACTCTATAGAATCCTGTTGTGATAAGGTGCCGAAGAATTGCAAAAAAAAAAAAGTTAACATTAGTATTTTAAAAGGACGTGTCAGGCCCCCGACCGCTCCTTTCTGGAAAAAAAAAAAAAGATTAAACCGGCAAAAGTTATATGAACACTTCATTAAGCTCCTTTAAGAGACAATGTTTACATAGCCTACAATGATTGCAAAGGTAATTTCCTTATCCTAAGCTAAAACTTTTCACTGTTGTGGCAACAACCCTAGAAGACTTGGGAATGTCTTTTTTTTTTTTTTTTGTATTTTTTTCCCTGAAGCTGGAAACGGGGAGGCAGTCAGACTTCGGCATGCGCCCGACCGGGATCCACCCGGCGTGCCCACCAGGGGGCGATGCTCAGCCCATCTGGGGCGTTGCTCTGTTGCGACCAGAGCCATTCTAGCGCTTGAGGCAGAGGCCATAGAGCCATCCTCAGCACCTGGGCCAACTTTGCTCCAATGGAGCCTTGGCTGCGGAAGGGGAAGAGAGACACAGAGAGGAAGCAGAGGGGGAGGGGTGGAGAAGCAGACGGGTGCTTCTCCTGTGTGCCCTGGCCGGGAATCGAACCCGGGACTCCTGCACGCCAGGCCGATGCTCCACCACTGAGCCAACCGGCCAGGACGGGAATGTCTTTAATATGTAAAACAATATTTATCCCTACTGTGTTGATATGTAAAACATTTATTGCTGTGCTTATATGTAAAACGATATTTATCACTATTGCGTTATCTTGTAAGTTTTGATATGTAGGAATGTTTTTTCCTTTTAATAGATCCTATAGATAAATGTTGCAAGCTTATCAGTAAATAACTTTTCTATCGTGCACCCCCAACCTATATGTGATCATGTCTATATAACTAGCCTCAGAACTACATTTGAGGCTGCCTGATTTGGGTTAGCTATATATACCCCGTGTAAGTTATATGTAACCGGCTTATTTTTTTTTTTTTTTTAATTTTTTTTTTTTCATTTTTCTGAAGCTGGAAACAGGGAGAGACAGTCAGACAGACTCCCGCATGCGCCCGACCGGGATCCACCCGGCACGCCCACCAGGGGCGACGCTCTGCCCACCAGGGGGCGATGCTCTGCCCATCCTGGGCGTCGCCATATTGCAACCAGAGCCACTCTAGCGCCTGGGGCAGAGGCCACAGAGCCATCCCCAGCGCCCGGGCCGTCTTTGCTCCAATGGAGCCTCGGCTGCGGGAGGGGAAGAGAGAGACAGAGAGGAAAGCGCGGCGGAGGAGTGGAGAAGCAAATGGGCGCTTCTCCTGTGTGCCCTGGCCGGGAATCGAACCCGGGTCCTCCGCACGCTAGGCCGACGCTCTACCGCTGAGCCAACCGGCCAGGGCGTAACCGGCTTATTAATAAATCTCCTAAAATTTCTTCGGTATCCTGCTTTGGTGTCTCTATGTAACCCGCGGATTAAAGTAACATACTTTATGACAGTTTCTTGCAGAAACTGAGGCTGGGGCCTCTTTTCTTACTTGCTTGTGTGACCTGAGGCAAGGGAACAGCCTCTCTTTGTCCCCAGGTTCCTTATGCCCAGGGATTCTCAGTTTAGGGTCCAGGGCCCCTTACCAAAACTCAATAAGCCAGCTTCAACTTTTACTTTTTTGTGTGTGTCGAGGGCTTTCAATAGATCACAGCGAGGGAGCTGCTCCGCTACGTACGAAACCCGGACCCAGAAGCAGGTCGTCTAGGAATGGTTTAGCACCAGGTTCCCCACTGTTGGGCAGATAAAATATATTATGCTCACTTTGTTAAAGATGGCGCTGCCCAGGTGGAAGCCATTGCCCAGGTGATATTAATGTGTTGGGGGCGGGCTGTGGGCAGGCAGGATCCTTGTAGCCTGGGGCTTGGTTTTAGGATTAAACCTTTCCCACCCTTTTTGATGTGGGGTGGTACAATCCCATCATGCCTCAGAAAAGTGACTTTGTATTAGAGACTTCCCTATTTTGTATATTGGATTAAAGGTTATGAATCTACACTATAAAGGGGGTAGAATGGGAGCTTACTCTCTTGGTTCCTGAGATTATCATTGGAACAAAGAGCAGAGGAGAGCAGAGAGAGGCCACGTGGAGGAGGCCAGGAGAAGCAGCCAAGATGGCGGAGTGTTGAGTGAGAAGTCAGTTAGTGCAGAGTTTGTGCAGGGAGAAGGAAGGAGATGGGGAACAGAGGTGAATAAGGCTGGTGAGCTAGAAACCTTTGATTCTAGGAAACTCGGATAAGTCAGTAGCTTTGTGAGCACTGAATGTGAGTGAGTTTTGGAGCCCAGTGTGTGTTTTTATTTGCCCGCCGGGTGCAAGCTAGGATTGAAGATGATGGCCCATCAGTTTTTGGCTCCGTTGTTTCTTTACCAACTGTCCGAATCCAATGCAAACCTGCATGGGCCAGGCGGCTGTGATGGTGGCCGTGGCTACTGGCTTTACATCCACGAGCGGGCGTTGTGTGATGGGCGAGGGGGCGACCCCCTTTCTGGCTGCGCCCCGTTTCCCAGGATGAGGGGCTCTCAGCACCAGACCCCGGTCCCCACGGCCAGCTTCAACTTTTTTTTTTTTTTTCATTTTTCTGAAGCTGGAAACAGGGAGAGACAGTCAGACAGACTCCCGCATGCGCCCGACTGGGATCCACCCGGCACGCCCACCATGGGGCGATGCTCTGCCCACCAGGGGGCGATGCTCTGCCCATCCTGGGCGTCGCCATGTTGCGACCAGAGCCACTCTAGCGCCTGGGGCAGAGGCCACAGAGCCATCCCCAGCGCCCGGGCCGTCTTTGCTCCAATGGAGCCTTGGCTGCGGGAGGGGAAGAGAGAGAGAGGAAAGCGCGGCGGAGGGGTGGAGAAGCAAATGGACGCTTCTCCTGTGTGCCCTGGCTGGGAATCGAACCCGGGTCCTCCGCACGCTAGGCCGACGCTCTACCGCTGAGCCAACCGGCCAGGGCCTTCAACTTTTTTTTTTTTTAATTAATTAATTTTTTTACAGAGACAGAGAGTGAGTCAGAGAGAGGGATAGACAGGGACAGACAGGAACGGAGAGAGATGAGACGCATCAATCATTAGTTTTTCATTGTGCGTTGCAACACCTTCGTTGTTCATTGATTGCTTTCTCATATGTGCCTTGACCGAGGGCCTTCAGCAGACCAAGTAACCCCTTGCTGGAGCCAGCAACCTTGGGTTCACAATTCTTCGTTGTGGCACCTTAGTTGTTCGTTGATTGCTTTTTTGTATGTGCCTTGAGGGGGGGAGGGGGCTACAGCAGACTGAGTGACCCTTTGCTGGAGCCAGCAACCTGGTGGGATTTTTTTTTTTTTTTTTTTTTTTTAATGGAACGCTTCACGAATTTGCGTGTCATCCTTGCGCAGGGGCCATGCTGATCTTCTCTGTATCGTTCCAATTTTAGTATATGTGCTGCCAAAGCGAGCACAACCTGGTGGGATTTTGCTCAAACCAGATGAGCCTGCGCTCAAGCTGGCGACCTCGGGGTCTCGAACCTAGGTCCTCTGCATCCCAGTCCGATGCTCTATCCACTGTGCCACCGTCTGGTCAGGCACCCAGCTTCAACTTTTAAGTGATCTGGCGCAAGAGAAGTCCCTGTAACCTCTCCACCCTAGCAAACCTGACTGATAGCCCTCCTCCCCCTCATCCAACCTCCCGCTGGAACAAATCCCCTCACTCTGCCCCCCCCCCCCAAATTCCCCGCCCAAACTAACCTCCTAGCTAGCCTTTCTGACTAACCTCATAAAAGCTTGAATTCTCAAACACTTGGGGCTGACGCCATTTTGGATTCAGCTCATCTGTTCCCAGGTGAGTAAATAAATTTCTTATAAAACTCATAAGACCTTGTGCATCCCTGCTTTGGTGACCTAATGGGGATGTCTTGTGGTCCCCAGCCAGGGTGAGTGGAAGGAAAGGCCCCTTTGACTGCTACAGCCCCTGTTTTATATAGCCTGGGGTCAGTCACTGCCCCATGGTGGCACGCAGTTTCCCAACCTGTCAGCTGGGGTAGAGTGGAAAAAAATTGGTATTCTATGTGAGCCACAAATCCTGACATTCTGGCTTGCTTCTCTCTCTCTCTCTCTCTCTCTCTCTCTCTCTCTCCCTCTCCCTCCCTCCCTCCCTCCTTCCGTTTCTTCCTTCCTCCTTTCCTTTCCTTTCCTTCCTTTCTTTCTTCTCTCTCTCTCTCCATTCCTTTCCTTTCCTTCCTTTCCTTTCCTTTTCCTTCCTTCCTTCCTTCCTTCCTTCCTTCCTTCCTTCCTTCCTTCCTTCCTCCCTCCCTCCCTCCCTCCCTCCCTCCCTCCCTCCCTCCCTCCTTTCCTTTTCCTTCCTTCCTTCCTTTCCTTTCCTTTCCTTTCCTTTCCTTTCCTTTCCTTTCCTTTCCTTTCTTTTTTCTTTCTTTCTTTTTTTCTCTTTCTCTTTCTTTTTAAAGATTTTATTGATTTTAGAGAGAGGACAGAGAGAAAGGGGGGTAGGTGGGTGGAAGAGTGAGAAGCATCAACTTGTGGTTGCTTCTAGTATGTGCCTTAACCAGGCAAGCCTGGGGCTTCGAACTGGCAACCTCAGTGTTTCAGGTTGATGCCTTATCCACTGCGCCACCACAGGTCAGGCTCCATTATTTATAGCAACTCATGGTGCCTGCTGAGATGGGCACAAATAAATGTTTGTTTTGACTCTTTTTTAAAAATATTATTTTTTTTTTACAGAGACAGAGTCAGAGAGAGGGATAGATAGGGTCAGACAGACAGGAACGGAGAGAGATGAGAAGCATCAATCATTAGTTTTGCAACACCTTAGTTGTGATGCCTGACCAGGCGGTGGCGCAGTGGATAGAGCGTTGGACTGGGATGCTGACGACCCAGGTTCAAGACCCCGAGGTCGCCAGCTTGAGTGCGGGCTCATCTGATTTGAGAGGAAAAAAAAAGCTCACCAGCTTGGACCCAAGGTTGCTTGGACCCAAGGTCGCTGGCTCAAGCAAGGGGTTACTTGGTCTGCTGAAGGCCCGTGGTCAAGGCACATATGAGAAAGCAATCAATGAACAACTAAGGTGTCACAATGCGCAACGAAAAACTAATGATTGATGCTTCTCATCTCTCTCCGTTCCTGTCTGTCTGTCCCTGTCTATCCCTCACTCTGACTCTGTCTCTGTAAAAAAATAAAAAAATAAATTAAAAAAACAAAACAAAAAAACACCGTAGTTGTTTATTGATTGCTTTCTCATATGTGCCTTGACTGTGGGGCTACAGCAGACTGAGTAACCCCTTGCTCAAGCCAGTGACCTTGGATCCAATCTGGTGAGCCTTGCTCAAACCAGATGAGCCCGCACTCAAGCTGGAGACCTCGGGGTTTTGAACCTGGGTCCTTGGCATCCCAGTCCGATGTTCTGTCAACTGCGCCACTGCCTGGTCAGGCTGTTTTGACTCTTTAAAATTTTAATTTATTGATTTTAGAGACAGAAACATCGGTTTGTTAGTCTACTTAGTTATGCACTCATTGGTTGATTTTTCCATGTGCCCTTTCTGGGGATTGAACCTGCAACCTCTTTGTATTGGGATGATGTTCTAACCGGCTGAGCTATCCTGCCAGGGCTGTTAGTTTAAATTCTTTTTCAATTGCTGGGGGTAGGTAGGGCTGGAACCCAAAGGACATAGTGTTAAATCGGAACAGTGAGATAAAAGACATCTTGCCAAACAATCAATCAATTAGCCAAATTAAGAAATTAAGGAGTCTTTTAATTAGCTGGCTGCATGAACCTCATGGAGACCTAAGTCGTTCAAATCAGTGCGGTGGGGAACACAGTTTGGGCTGGCTTTTAAAGGGAAAATTACATACTGACTGAGGAATGGGGAGGAGAGGAAGCATAGCAGTAAAACAAAGTAGTGAAACAAACTTTCTTTTTTTAAGCATTTTAATTTTATTTATTTATTTATTTTGTGACAGAATCAGAGAGGGGGACAGACAGGAAGGGAGAGAGATGAGAAGCATCACTTCTTCGTTGCGGCACCTTAGTTGTTCGTTGATTGCTTTTCATATGTGGCCTTGGGGGGGGGGCTGCAGCAGACTGAGTGACCCTTTGCTGGAGCCAGTAACCTTGGGCTCAAGCTGGTGAGCCTTGCTCAAACCAGATGAGCCTGCGCTCAAGCTGGCGACCGTGGGGTCTCGAACCTGGGTCCTCTGCATCCCAGTCTGACACTATCCACTATGCCACCCCGCCCCCATCAGGTGAAACAAGCTTTCTTACAGTGTTTATCTATAGATTCTATAGGGTTAATTCAGGGAAAAACATTCTGAGAACACCTGCAACTTTGCAAAGCTAGCCCAAGGCCACAGTCTGGGAAACCAGGCTCAAGGCCAGGAATAGGGAGTCTTTTCAGAAAAAGTAAGTTCTGCTAAAAGTCTCTTCGTTTTAGAGAAAGTAAGTTTTGCCAAAAAATTATTCATGTTAAGAGCCTTTCTTTTCCATACTTCAGTAGGACCCTCAATTTTTTGAGTGTGAGTTATTGGCCTGAGTACTTCTGAGGGGCATTGTCCTCTGCTCAGGAGTTCAGAGCCATTTAGGACCTCATCCTGCAGCCATTTCTGGTATAAGAGTCGCAGTTTTAAAAAGTTCTGCCCAACAGAGCAGTGAGGACTTGGAGTAATGTAAGGGACTTGGGGTGTGTGTCGTAGTGACTGTAGGGACAAGTGGGCTTGCAGACTGAGAAGCTCTGTGAGGGAGAGTTGAGGAGACCTGGGGGCTGGCTTACAGAGAGAGAGAGAGCAGGGCAGGAAGCCTGGCAACTTGGAGCTGAACTGACCCAGAGGCAAAGGGATTGTCGGATGGGAACAGGAGATAATGCAGATGTTGCCGTGGACCAGCACGGCTAGTGATTGTCCAGGTCCTGAATGAGAACGGTGCAGAATGAGGAAATAAACTCAGAGACAAAAAGGATGGGATCGAGAGGTCTCTGCAAGCCGATAGCAAGCCAGAGCGAAGCAAAACCCCTGGTCTGCTTTATTATATAGTGCAGAGCCCTATGTAAAATAAAGAAGTCTCCGATACAAAGTCACACATCTGAGGCACAAACAAGAATTCTCTTAAGGCTTAAACAGAAATCCCCCCACCACGCATAACTGAAATCAACCAACATCAGAACAAAGGGTGAGAGGAAGGGCGTGTCAAATACCTTTAGCAACTTAAGTAAGTGAGGTGGGGGTTTGGCAGCAAGGACCCTGTCAGCTCACTGCCAGTCAGTCCCCCACACTCTGTCATACATCTAAACTGCAAGGACCCTGTCAGCTTGCAGTCTCCCACAGGACGTAAAGGAGGGGGGTAGTCCAGGAAGGGTTCCAGAGTGAAGGAGGCAGGGCTCAGACTGCAGGCTGCGAGGGTGGGGGCAGCCCGAGGGAAGGTAGCGTGATGGAATATGGGGCGATGTTGGGGACCGAAAAGTAAACAGGGTATTTTGCAGTTTGGATATCTAGGGGACAGAGATGTTGGGCCCAACCCCCATCTCACCTGCCTAATTAAACTAACAAAGGGCTGTGCTTCTCTGCTCTTTCTGCCTGCCCATGTTCCCCAGAAAGATTGGAAGCTAGTTACTTCTTTGTTTAAAGTTAGATTGACTAGTACGGTGGGGGATGTCTTTGAGTTGCCTTGGAAACTTAATTGAATTGCTAATGGCCCACCTTACCCAAGAATAGAGACAGATGTCTTTCTGGGGGCAGCCATGTTTTGCTGCTTGAACAGTAGTGACTGTTGGCAAGGAGCTGTGGCATCCTCCCAAACCCTTCCTGTATATATTTTTAAGTCTCTATCTTTCATTCAATTTCGTACCATTTCCCACTCGAGACCCTGAAATAGACTTGTTGTGCGGGGTGTGGCAGAGTGGCACCAGGTCTGAGTCCCCTCTCTCAGCCTCGTGTGTCCTCAGCCTCAGTGCGGTGCCCACCTTGCCGGGTGCGCACATGTTGTTGGAACCGAAGTTTGGGAGAACGTGAGTAACCAGGCAGTCTCAGAGGTGTCTGCAATGACTCTGCTGAGGGCCAGGGTGTTTATTTGATAGTGGAGGAGGCTGGGAAGGGAGTCCTAGGTGGCCGGGGCACATGGTGAGTGCCTCCAAGGCCAGGCCAAGGGGTTCTTCTATCTGTAAGCAAAGCTGTGGGAGTGTGGGGAAAGCAGAGGAAGTGTTAGATCCTGCTGGAACTGGTGGGTTGGTGAGTCTGGTGTAGAGGACAGGCCTACAGCTTGGGAGTCAGGCTCATGGAAGGCTGAGGAGGGGCCTGCCTGCAGAGCAAGGGGGAAGAGAGCCCAGGCAGAGGAAAACACATCAGCCTTTGCACCTAGAGCCACACGTTCAAGGTCTAGTCCAGACAGTGAGAGGCCAACTGTGACTGGAGCACAGGAGGGAAATGTCAAAAAAGAGGCTGAGCTGTCTCACCCAAGGCAAAGGAACTTGGGGACTTGGTCTTGAGGGTGCCGGGGGCTGTGATAAGTTGGATTTTTTTGTATTTTTCTGAAGTTAGAAGTTGGGAGGCAGAGAGACTCCCATATGTGCCCGACCGGGATCCACCCGCCACGCCCACCAGGGGGCGCTGCTCTGTTACAACCGGAGCCATTCTAGTGCCTGAGGCGGAGGCCATGGAGCCGCCCTCAGCGCCCAGGCCAACTTTGCTCCAATGGAGCCTTGGCTGCGGGAGGGGAAGAGAGAGACAGAGAGAAAGGAGAGAGGGAAGGATGGAGAAGCAGATGGGCGCTTCTCCTGTGTGCCCTGGCCGGGAATCAAACCTGGTACTTCCACACTCCTGGCCGACGCTCTACAACTGAGTAAACCGGCCAGGGCTTTTGTGGTGTTTTGTTTTAAGATTTTATTTATTCATTTTAGAGAGGAGGGAGGAGCAGGAACCATCAACTACCACATGTGCCTTGACCAGGCAGGCAAGCCTAGGGTTTTGAACTGGCGACCTCAGTGTTCCAGGTCGAGGCTTTATCCACTGTGCCACCACAGGCCAGGTCCGTGACAAGGTTTTGAATGGTGCAGAAGTTCCGTTTGATACAACTATGAGAAGACTGTTGGGTCAGTGTAGGAGGGGAACTGAAGGCCAGTGACCAGGGAGGAGGCAGGTACTGGGGCCCAGGAAGAAGGGGAAGGGCCAGAGCTGGGGTACTTGGGGAGTGGAGGGGTATATAAAACTCAGAACATTTCAGGATGGAGGAAACAGAACCTGGTGCTTGTCCAGCTCTGGGGAGTGAGCAAGTGTGTGTGTGTGTGTGTGCCCCCTTAAGGGGGCCCCGTCAGCGTGCTCCTCTCGGCTGTCTTTGGTCAGAGTGGTGTGGAGACAGTCCATGTTCACATTGGAGCCTGGGGGACTACCGCTGGGGGGGGGGGGCTTAGCTTTAATACCTTTTCTGGCCAGTGCCTTCTAACAGGTGTCAATCTACA